>NC_079164.1:62890952-63026486 GCF_947568905.1 Ostrea edulis
CTAAAAGTAGATCAAATGGTTTCCTGGACTTTTTATCATCATAGATAGATATTGCACCGACATTTTGTCACAACCTCACTCTCAAAAAAATACAGAATCAGTTCACATGTCAGATGGATTGGTGCACCATGACCCATTTTAAGGCTTTTCTATTCAGAATGTTTGTTGTATCAATTCTGAGTGCACAAAATGCTTTCAGGTTGAATTTCACTGTCCCACGGGCGTATAATATACCGTTTGCGGTACACTTGTTTTTAGCCAAACTGGAATGATTTCATTCAAAATACATTGTGCACAATCAAAGGAAAGATATTTATACGAAAATAGCGAACAACAAATACGGAATTGATTGTAAATGTGAAATATTGAAACATGAATATGGAATTCATTGGGGTTAGATTTGACTGGTAACCTACTATGGCTAAGTAAACAAGCAACTTTCATTGAAGTTGTGAGTTTTTGGTTCGAAGGGGGCTTTCTTGAATGTTTGACGGTAGGTCTTGACACAAGTGTAGTGAGAAAATTCAAGTTTGCATTGCTTTTTCGATGATGAAATCATGCTTCATAAGAGGCGCTTAAACGTACCATTAAATAAAATTTATGTGTAATGAGCCACCTTAAGACTTTGAGATGGCGAAGCAAAAAAAAATAAAACCAAAAAAACCAGCGATATAATTTGAATCGTGCGTAGAAAAAGCTGTGTTGTGAAATTAAGGTATGTAAAAAGGGATGAACCTGTAGCTCTCTGGTATATTCCACCCCACCCCCATCCCCGGCCACCCAGAGGTACAGTTCTGCACTGAAAGAGTTGGGGATGAAAATTTTTACGATGTACTCGTGAGGAAACGGGAAAATACACGTAAATACGTAACGGAGCTCTTGATATTAAGTTATGTACAAGTAGACCTCACAATCGTTTTCCACATTGCTACAATGAAAAGGCATCTTTGCTTCGACCAGTCACGGGGTGTCCCCGTCACGGCGCTGCATAAAACCCAAGACATTTAACATAGGTAATGACTATTCCTTCGTTTATCGCCTGGCATTGCATTAGAAGTAAAAGTCATAGGTATTTTAAATTTGATGTTAAAAATGGAGGTCACGGTAGGCGCTGGCACGATAGAAAAAATCTCACTACTACCGCCATGAACACCAAGCATGGATAAAATTTTGTGGTAACTTCAACTACAGCTGGTGACGTTTCTGTAATACTCCTGTAAGCGTGCACAAAAATATCGTATCATCATTTGTAGCATTGCCAATGGTAACCACATGTTTATTCATTCTATTGTAACGGCACTCTATTGCCGTCAATCTAGTATGAGTTCGAAAAGAACCTCTTTGCTTAACTAAAGTATAATTTTCCTCAATCACTGATTGGATATACGTATATCTAATTATTTGAATGTCCATACCTTGGGTTGAAATCAAGAAGTAAATCAATAATAAATGGAAGACTTGAAGAAAGTAAATAGTATGTTTTCTTAACTGAATAGACTAGTACCAGGAACAGGTCGGCTCTATTCGGGCCACTATCCCCAACACTAGTTATTTTCCCTGACTTACTGTCAGTGCTATGGTCGGTCGCAATGGACAACCACTCCAGGAAACAATAAGGCGAGCAAACAACCAAAATAGCTTCAGCTCTAATGGGGCCACTGAATTGATTGTTTCTTTACCTTTCCTAACGCTTAAACCTTTATTTATCCTTACTTCTTAAAGCTCTCTCTCTCTGTTCGATCAGCTTGGCAGAATGACATAGAATAACAGCACCCCGGGTTTATATACACACAGGCTATTATAATTATAAGGGGTGTCAGGTCATTCCATGTTATCATGACAAATATAGTCAATAAAACGTTTGATTGAATAGAACAAAAACACTACATTATCATTTTTTTTTATTACCAGTCTCGGTAACTCAGTGGTGGAGCGTTCTTAACCGGGAGGTTGTGAGTTCGAGACCTGCTTGTGCCATGGCTGTGTGAAACCTAAGACGTTAAAATAGGTAGTGATTGCTCCTTCGCCAAACGCTTGGCGTTTAAAAGTGAGAATCACGGGTCTTTCGTATTAGACCGTAAAGCGGAGGTCCGTGTGGCGGCAGGCGTTGATAAAGAACCCCCACAGCTACGGCCCTGAGTACTAAGCATGGATCTGAATTTGTGGTACTTCACCTACAGCTGGTTACGTCTCAATATGAATGAACATTCCTCGACGGGACGTAAAAATAATCAATCTTTATATCATTACATTTTCTTCACCATAGTGTCTATCAAAACTACAGTGTATAATGGTACAAAAAGCGAGGCATTTCATTGAGTAATGAAGAGTTTATTTTTCGAAACTTTTCACGCATGGACTGTAACTCCAATGTTCGAAACATATGGAAAAAATTTCTTAATTCTGACGGATGCCACTCTTATGAGAAAGCATTTCAAATGAATATGCAATGATTTTCACAGAGTACTTAAATGACATGTGAACGCACATTTGCTTGAGAGTATCCCGGGTATACGTCTCATTGTAAATTTTGTTTTTGATGTTCTAGTAGAATATTGTCGAAAACAACTATTTCTAAGTCCTTGTTACAGTATTCACAAACAGTACTTTCGGTGGTTTTTTTTTTTTATTATTCTTACTGTCCACGAAAACGGGAGGATAATGAATGACATGCTGCTGTATTCACAAATAATAATAATGATAAACTTCGTCCCTTTCCAGTTTCCTCTTTCATTTCTTTCCGATATTAGCCAACCTCCAGTCTCCTACAACAGTGGTAGCACCATGACTATAACCTCCTATTAATCTCCCTACAACCGACGCAGCGCCACGAATACAACCTCCAATCTCCCTACAACAGTGGCAGCACCACGAATACAACCTCCACTCTCCCTGCAACAGTGGCAGCACCACGAATATATCATCGCCCTTTATCTGAGCCTTCAATTAAAAAAACCTCACTTGCTCTTTATAGATGAATTAGTGAATTTTACATTAGGAAAATAGCCATTCACTGAAATCGTCAACATATAGTTTTTATGCACTAGTTTACATTTCACAGTTTTTAATTGTACAGGGCATTTCCTCTGTATCATATCGTTTCTTCAATATTGTCAGATTGACGGGTAAATTGTGCATTCATATAGGTTCCGTGTAGATTCATTGTTTTAACAATATCCATGGCGACTCTCTCTCTCTCTCTCTCTCTCTCTCTCTCTCGTTCTGGTAGCTTTTCAAAACCTGTGCTAATGTACTGGGTGCCATGTGCATGTATATCAATATGTGGGTTTTAGAGACGATTTTCCTCTCTTCAAGCTCTTAAAGCTGATCCCACGCAAATCCACCTTTTCTGCATTATCTCGTCTTTCCAATTAAACTACCCACAGCTCCTTAATACAAGGCTGGGATCGGTTTTGAAAAAGAAATTTAAATAAAAATGTTATCGTGTTATGTACAATTATTATAATTCCTAATTGGTTTTATGCAGGTTTTTTTCTAGACAACACAGTGCGCAATAGTATATATAAAACAGAATGGCTTACAGCAAAGAAAAATAAAAAAAAATAAACGAATCAGAGAATTAATATTTCTACTTTCCAAAGGAAATTCATCTTGTCTAAAACCGAAGCTCATGGGAATGTTTTATTTAAACGATATTACATCACTGCTCTTTATTAAGATGCATCATGCAATATTGACAATGGTTTAGAAACCTCTGCAAAAATGACATTTTCCACTTAAAAAAGATTAATCACAGACTCAAATAACCTCAGGTTCATATATTGTCAATGACGGTTTTTTGCTGAAAGATATTATTGTCGTTTTATTTGCTAAATAACTATGTCATAAAATACAGAAGATGGAGGGGAAATTTTATGCTTCTTGCATTGTGTGAGATCGGATTGAAAACTATCTAATGCATGCTTTCAGTCAACCATATGTCATGTAATTAATTTAGACCTACTTTCGAACTAATAGTTTATTGGTAAGCGTTTTCATATATACGATTTATGTAACACTGTTGTGTGTAATAAATACCATGTTAATAAATGAAGTCACTGCATACTCAGTAGTCTGGGGTTTTACGAAACGTGTAGACACTTGGCGAAAGCGACACTGGAAATAGTTGTTTCCCCGAGATAAAGATCAAAATTACACTCCTGAACGCAGTCTAGTGTTTTTATTCTACGGAGACTACGTCATGGTGTTAATTAACAGTCTGAATCGAGTCAGATTTAGTTATTGTACATAACCCCGTGCTTACATCTATCTTACAGGAGAATATATTGGCATGGCACTTGAAAAATTATCCGAAGAAAGGGTTATTCGGCGAAATTTGCCAGTAGGGGACTTTAGCTTTTTACTCCGTCTGTCCGGCAAATCAGTTTCCGCAGTTATTCTCGTCATGCTTGCATTCGATACATTGCTTTACTATGACAAGTTACTGATGAAGTTAGAGATTAATTTTTTGCTGAGTTATGGCCCTTGAACCAAGGAAATAAACGTAAACGATAAGTTTTTCGCCTTTCTCACATATCTTCATTTGATATTTGGTATATTGGTTTAACATGGCAAATTACAAGTCAAGTTTGAATTTTGTTCCTGTTCATTGATTTGTTGCTGAGCTATAGCCCCTGGACTTATAAAAAACGCAAATATCCAGTTTTTTTGCACTTTTTGTAATGCTCCCAGTTACTTATTTCATGCATCACATATTAAGTTTGCAGGCAAATAGTGATACACTTTTGAAATCGCAAATGCTCGGGCAAGTGGAAAAACAAAGTCGATGTTTCATTGAGCATGCCTGAAAGGTCTGAGAAATTACAAATGTACAATTGATGACATACTTCTATACAGTTGGAATTCTCTAGTGTGAATAAAATGTAAATTTTCAGTATGAATACCTGATTCTGTTCCTAGACCGTTGACAGTGTAAGTCATTTGTAGTAAAGCAGAATAAAACAAGCCACCAGAATTCTGTGTTCAGAAGATAGTCACAGAAGACGACAATATTACGATACAAATTATATAATTACCTGATGCGTGTTTATTTTTCCAACTCACTGATTTTAGAAGAATGAATCATGTGAAGGAAACGTTACATTTTTAAGAAGTTAACGACATGTAGAACCATTTCATTGCCTCTATTTTCAATTTTGGCATACTGCAGCGCACACGTCAATGTTTTTAACAAACTCATTTTTGTGCACTTTCTCTGTGATTGCTTTTTTCAGTATAGTTTGCTTGTTTGACACTTTGACACATTTCGAGAATAAACAACATGAAACCACTATTCAAAGTGTGCTGATGTTGAATAAAATCTTTAAATAGTGCTCCCTTTCTCTCTCCGAATCAAGTGTTGACGTAATATGATCATCTTAAAAAACATTAAGAGTGGATGTCCTTAGTTTTTGTGATATTTCTTTAAATGCTTCTCAGTACAAATATGGCCTATGCTAGATTTTAATTTGTTTTGTCGGTGACCTTGATAATGACTTCATGACACTGTTTGGTGATAAACAACATAACTTAAGCTTCTGATATGTCGCTCCATTACTCAGAGAAATGTTCCAAATTTTTAACTCTTGATCAAATATCATTATTGCATGGTCATATGCGTGATAAAGGTACTCAATTACAATTGAATAGTAGTTCCTCTGAATCTTTGCCAAATTTCAATTTGGAAATTTTCAGCGATTTTCTACCGCAAAGTATACAAATAATTTCAGTGGAATATTTTGGCAGGTACGGAGTTCCAAACCTAAGATAATAAATTAATTAATTGTAGTACTAGTGTTTAGTTAATTACTTCTCTATAAAACGTTTACTGTTGTCAGGTTAGTTGGTTGCTGTTTGTCCCGTCGAGAATTTTTCACTCGCATTGAGAGGTCACGTTGTGGATGAAATACCACAAAGGAACTCCCCACTTTAGCTGTAGCGAGTGGTCCCTTTTCACCATCCATATTTTCAAAGAAAAATTGATTTTTAAAATATACGCTCGTCAGACAGTGAAATTCAACAAACGGTACAATATACGCCCGTCAGACAGTGAAATTCAACCTGAAAGCATTTTGTGCACTCAGAATTGATACAACAAACATTCTGAATAGAAAAGCCTTAAAATGGGTCATGGTGCACCAATCCATCTGACATGTGAACTGATTCTGTATTTTTTTGAGAGTGAGGTTGTGACAAAATGTCGGTGCAATATCTATCTATGATGATAAAAAGTCCAGGAAACCATTTGATCTACTTTTAGCTCTAAAATTGGTCATGCATCGCCATGGTGCACCGATTAAGTTGAATTTTTTGAAATGTGAACTGATTATGTATTCCTCCGAGAGGAAGTCTTTGACTAAATTTCAGGGTAATATATGTACCCATAATGAAAAAAAAAAAGCCCGGAAAACTGTTTGACCTACTTTTAGTCCTAAAGTAGGTCAAGGACGGACTAATCCAGCTGAAATGCAAACTCACTCTTACACTTCTTGAGGGAGATATTGTGACCAAATTTCAAAGACGTACATGCATGTGTTACGGAAAAAGTCTGGAAAAATGACATCGGACGGACGGACGGATGCACGGACAGCGCCACAACATAATGATTTCCATCTAATGACGGGCGTATAATAAAAGCGTTGACAAAATAACAACCGAGGAAGAGCAACTACAGAGACCTCAGACGGGCTGAACATTTTAATGGAGTGTTGTATTATACATTTATTGCATGATATAGAGGGAGATATGAAGATTTATTCACCCAAGAAAAATCATATTCCCCGAGGGAATATGATTTTTTTGGGGTGAATAAATCTTCATATCTCCCCAACATTCATGTAATAAATTGTTTATCATACCGAAACAAGCAAAACCACAAAATTACATTTGAAATTGGAGTCCGCTCATCTATACATTGTACATGTACATGTATGTAGTAGCTGAGATCGCCCTAACAGTAACACCGTGCCGTCAACGTATTAGGTACAAACAGCGAAATACAGTGATATGATAACCAGTTTTTGGATTTCCATTCTCCTTGAATGCTGATTTACTTACTTGTTTTTGTATCAACCCAAACCAGACGATTTAACTGTGTATCAGAGACCCCCATATTTTGTGCCCTACGAACTATGGAAGTAAAATGACTCGGACTTATTGTGACGTCACAATACACTTCATTGTTATTTACCTTGAATTTACGGAAAATGTACGAGGCTGCTAAAAGGATGAAATTTGATGGGGAGATATGGTGTTTTAGAGGGAGATATGAAGTTTTGTCGTCCCTGGCACGTGACTGTTTAAACCAATCTGTTACGTGTTGCATAGAATTCTCATACTGAGGCATAATAAAGAACAACATCACAACAGGCAGATATTGACGAGAAACTTGGAGAGCAAATATGGATTTAAATGCGATCTATCTATCTCTCCCCCTCCAAATATCTAAAGCCAATATCCTATATCAAGAAGAATATTTCCACAATAATCGAACATCACAGCTGAAGCTCGCACAGCTGATACCCGAGCAAGTACTGTTTGGTTGTGCCAGCTTTTTTCACTTGGTACAGAATCAAAATAATACATGATGAATGGAATACGGACTTCGCACCACAATTCTAAAGAAAGGAGAGAAAGGAGAATGTTCTAACTGGCAATGTGTTTCTTTACTAAAGACACTTGGAAAGTCTTTTGCAAGATTTTACATCTGAGACTAATCAGTGTTATAAAGTAAATTAAGCGCATTTCATAGCTTACACAGAAAGCCTCTAGAAAATCATCCCAGCTTACTGATGTTCTTAGATACTTGGGACTTTTATAAAAAAAAAATTTAAAAAAAAACTTTACCTGCTGTGTAATGCACAACAAATTAATAAAGTGGTTGAACATTACCAGTGGAGTGCGCCAGGGATGTATTATGTCATCTATACTGTTCCTTGATACTAACTCGGGTAGGAGGAAAGTCATCGATAACGGAAATAGAGGCGCTGACTTTGCTGATGACTGTCTCCAACTGCCTTTTCAAAAGATGAAATTCTTCAAAATCATGCTTCAGTTTTCATCACATTGAATATCCTACTTAATGGCACGAATGAATATGAGTTACCGTATCTATACAGAATTCCTAAGCTTCACAAAAACCCTTACAAACAATGATACAACGTTGGATCCAGTAAATATTCTACCAAGCCCCTCTTTGCTCCTCACCAAATTATAAACAGCTGTCAAGGAGAAACTTCAAATGTATTGTGCCACATCATATGCTAAAAGTGGTATAAATCAAATGTGGATTTTAAAAAAATCTAAATAACGTTTAGTAAATTTGAAACCACTAAACTTTTCTCAAATCAACAGCATAAAAATATATGACTTTCAACACTTTACACGACCATTCCTCACGATAAAACTTTTTGACATTATAGATAGTTGCTTTTCAAACAAAAATGGAAAAGGGAAATATTTATATCTAGTGAATCATTCCAAAAAATACTTTGTTAAACACTATTCTGATTCTACACACAAATACTCTGCAGTTGTAATGAAAAAGATGCTGGAGTTCCTCATTGACAATATTTTCGTAGTCTGGCGATAGTCCCGTGGGGTTCCGGGTTAGAATATGTCCTCAGTACCGTAACTAAATGGGCGGTCCTTCGGGTGACACCGTAAAAATCGAGGCCCCGTGTCACAGCAGGTGTGGCACGATAAAGATCCCTCCCTGCATAAAAGCCGTAATCTCCGAGCATAGGCCTGAATTTTGCAGCCATTCAACGCCAATGGTGACGTCACCATATTTGTGAAAGATTTTTGAGAGGGACGTTAAACGATATACAATCATTAATAAATCTTTGGTGATCAGGTCTTCCAACAGTCTGTTGGAATTCCCATGAGCACGAATGTACTCCTTCATGATCTGACCTGTTTTTATTTTTATGAGGCAGAATTCATTCAAAAGCTACATGAGAAAGAAAATCTCTTGCTGAGGAATTCAACTCGACATTTAGATATATCTATTAACAGCAATCATTTTTATTCATATGTCGATTCGATATATCCCAGTGAACTCGAACTAAAAAAACACCACTTTTAGTCTTTCTCATCTGCTTCATACTTAGATATTTTATTGAACATAAATGTTAACGGTAGACTAACAACTCAAATTTATGACAAACGGGATGACTTCAGCTTCTCTATCGTCAACTTCCCATATTTTTTGTAGCAATATCCCATTATCACCTGCATATGGTGTTTATAGCTCTCAACTGATTCGATATACTGGCGCTTGTTCTGCGTATGGTCAGTTTTTAAATCGAGGAAGGTTACTGACAAACAAGTTGATGTTACAGGGGTTTTTAACTGGCCTCGTTTAAAGCAAACATTTACCAAATTCCATGTTCGTTATAACGATCTAGTTTGCCAGTACAGCATTTTATTGGGTCATATGCTGTCTGAGGGGTAGACCGTTCGTTACACACATATTTTGACTACGGGTTACTTCTACCCCCAAATATACCAAATAGCCATTTTGATAAAAATAGACTCATATTTTTGAGGAATCGTTAACAATGGGTAGTCGGAGATGTCAGGCGACGTTAATTGGTAGAAAAGTAGAAAATGTGCCGTCTTGCGATTCTTAGGTAGTGAATTAGATTTGGAGTTGCTTAGCGAACGCAAAATACTAGTAGTGTGTTCACATATTGGTGTATTCCTATGTAAACTTTCTGTATTCTGATTAAAGTATTTGTTAGATCAGCGAAGTAAATATGCATTGCACCGCGTGATCCACAGGGTCTGCCTTAACATGGTTTCTCTTTTTACAGGTATCACACTCCAGGCTATTCATGAATCTTTAATGATGGTGGGCTGTATTACCAACAAACAAGCGAATTTCAATAAAATTCATTGAAAAACGATAAACGGAAACATGCATGTACCCGGCAAGTGTGTACACAAGAACTCAAAGCATGGAATGATTGATGCGCATCAAAGGTTAAACGCTACGCATTAAATTTGTAGAGCAAATGTAATTAGTTTCTTCTTGCACTAATTCTGGATCTGACCTTTGAGAACTTTGTAAATTTTCCTTTGAGCTTTGAGAACAAATAGAGTGTTAATTTTCTTGGACCTTTGAGAACATAGATAATTTTCCGATGACGTAAGAATTTCCAGATAATATTCTCCTGATATTTCAGAGATTAGTATACTCATTTTTTATGGATTTACAGCTATTCGCCGATATAATGAAAAAAGTGGGTAGACTAACATTTTTTGACTCAGGACTGATAATTAGCGCTTCCAGTCGAATAACTACCGCATTATGCAACAGAAATGTGCTTACATGCCTCCATCAACGAGATGGAGATATGTGCTTGTTCGTCACTGTGTCTCCCTGTCTTGTCTAACAAACATCGTTTTCTTTTCAAACTACCTTGCTTAGAATGATTCGAAATATTAATGATTTTGTTGCCTATGTTTATTTAAGCAACAAGGATTAACGTCATTGAAGTAAAAATGTAAAATGAAAGTAACCATTTCTTTACTTTTATTATAAATCATTGTAAAAGTGTCTTTTCACGTGTATAAATTATTTTGTAAATAAATCTGAAATGCCCTTCATTTGATATTTAAAGGGGCTGATTCACGATTTCCTCCAAAATTTGGTTTTTCACTTTTAATGATCAAGATCTACTGTCAAACGTGTTTAAAAGATTTCACCAAAAAAATTAAGGTTATTCATTATCACAGAAGCTTATTTTAGAAAGTTGTTTTTTATTTGTTTTGTAAACAAAGATTGCGGTATGTTATTGTCTGTGAAATTTTCAAAAGAAATGGATATCGATCTAATTTTATTATATCTTTCACATTTCAAGCATTCTTTGGGTAGAATGTGTCATCTTAAAGTTAAAATTTGTGACTATGCAAATTCAAAATGCTTTATATTTACAAAATTAATATTTCAATGGTTTGTTTGTATACATTAAAAGACTTGAGTCTTTGTTTACACAATACCAATTTAAGGTTAAAATAGTGCTTTTATTCTTGCATTCAGAAGGTCAAAAATGTGGCTGTCAACATTCACTGAGTTATACTTTTAATGTTTAACATCAAAAATGATCCCCCCCCCTCCCCCCCCCCCCCCCAAATTGTGAACCAGTCCCTTTAAAGATTTCCAATACTGTTTGTGTCTTAAAACATATAAGAAAATTGTTCTATTTCTTGATAATTTGGGCATTGACTCTGTAATTTTCATTAACTAGTACAGGAAGTTACAGAATTACAGTCAAGTCAATTGACAGATATTTGTTTTCTGTTCAGGAAGGTGACAAACATTTCCATGGATAACATATGATATAGACATGTTGTAAAGGATTGGAAGCCTGGCTAGAGCATGTAGAAGAAATTAAGCCAGTTTGTACGAAAGCCCAGAAGGCTCATTCGAGAATCGAAATTCAAAATACGAGATTCGAAATTCAGAATACGAGATTCGAAATTCAAAATACAAATTAACCAATCAAAATGTAGGTCACAATAGATTAAAGGTTAGAGAGTACACGCACATAAACTTAAAATATGACAGAAAGCTTATTCTTCTAATATGTTTACCAAACGAAGCATTTCTTATAAAACTATAAATGTTATGATGTATGCTTAGCATGCAGACAGGCCCGTAGCTGTGGGTGTTTGGGCCAAGTACTAATCTATCATATATAAACAATAGAGGAATTTCAAACCATGAATAAATATTTCTCTCCTATTTATGTTCTTTTTACATTTTTTTAGGGTCCAGGAAGCTTAACTACATGTGTCATTACGACAGAAAAATAATCTATCCACGTTTTAAAAAGTCTTGTATCCCACTGATTCATATTATGGACAATACATTATAAATCGTGTCATTATATGCAAACAGACCTGTAGAAAGTCTGGTTCATAGAAAGCGGGGATGGGGATGGTGGAACCAGGTCGAATACACCTCAAATAGTACACTTTAATTGAAATGGAATCGAAGGCTATATGAATAGAATTAACTGATGACACCCCGTAGCAATGGATTCTGATTTTAGATTAATCTATAGGTTTACAAGCATACCATTTTTTTCCTGCTTGAATGATCGTATTCTTATAATTTATTTTACATGAAGATAACTGTACATGTACATGTTTGAGTTAACAATGACACAGGCGCATGGGTTCAACCCCCCCCCCCCCCCCAACCCCCACCCGAATAGCCTACATGAGTTGATTTAATATATTTTGTTCAAAATTTCTCTGATGCATGTCACAATGCCTTGCCTACTCCAAAAGGCCTTTTCATTGAATACCCTTAATGCCCAGTGAGGGCATAAATTTATAAAAAGGGCTTATTTTGGACTTTTTGGGTATGCAAGACGCAAGACATTGTGAGCTGTGAGCTACATGTATGAAGGGATAATCATAATGTATACATGTAATTACCGGTATTGATTATCGAGTGTTTGATCATACCTGTAGCCGGCAGGCAATTTCAAAAAATGGGTAGAGGAGGGGAAAACTAACAGGGAACAAACCACCCATTTTAGTGTTTGACCAAATATCCACAGGCACCTGAAGTATCGACCCTACTACCAACACCCTTCCCTCCTTTTTCTGATTTTTTTTTTTTGCGGTAATTTCTCTGAAATGTGTGAATTCCTTGTCTATCAGATCCCAATTTCGATTTATATAATTGTTTCACGCTTTTTGTAAGCTTACAAAAAGCGTGAAACGATTATACATGTATATAAATCGAAATAGGGATGGGATCGACAAGGAATCCACACATTTCGGAGAATTTATCGCCGCAGAAAAAAATCAGAAGGGGGGGGGGTGTTGGTAGTAGTGTCCATACTTCAGATGGCTGTACAAATATCTTCCTCATCCGTTCATCTTTTATATGCGCCTGGGTGTAAATAATAGAGGAAATTCGAACCATGAATAATTATTTCTCCCCTTCTATGTTTTCTCTTTTTATATATATATTTTTTTATGTTTCAGGAAGCTTAACTACGTGCGTCATTGGTCATTACCACAGAACACTAATTTATCAACGTTTATAAAAAAAATTAGCTCGTCACATTGATTCATATTTGTGCATATATGTTCTATGTTCAAGTATGTATAATCTCAGGAACCGGTAATTTTGTCCGTAATAGTAATAGTAGGATTTTATACTATATCACCCCCTAATAAATATTAGGAGGTGATATAGTATAGACCCCTACTATTATTATATTACAGACAAAATCACCAGTTCTTGTGGTACGTAGGCTGATATAATATGAATCGGTGCATAAGATAATTTTTAAAACGTGGATAGATTAGTATTCTGCCGTTATCACGCACATAGTTAAGCTTCCTGGAGCCTAAAAAAAAAAAAAAAATATATATAACATCCTAGATAAATATATATTCATCGTTCGAATTTCCTCCATTGTTTATATATTATATAGATAACTGAAAAAAATCAAACTAGAATCAATTGTTGGAAGGGTATCATCGGTTAATAGGCTTCATATACGTTTTCACTTTTCATGATGTGTATTCGTCATTATTTGACCTAGTTATCACACACAGTGCAGAATTAAAATGTGGGAGCAGGAACATGTTTTCTGTCCGTCTCCCTTCCCACTTTCAACGGGCCTATCTGCTTGCTAAAACATCTAAACATTTATAGTTTTAGAAGAAATGTTTCGTTGTTTGGTAAACATATTAGAAACATTATTTAAGTTTACATATATATGCATGTACCCTCTAACCTTTAATCTATTGTGACCTACATTTTGATTGGTTAATTTGGATTTTGAATTTCGAAATTCGAATCTCGTATTTTGAATTTCGAATCTCGTATTTTGAATTTCGAATCTCGAACGAGCCTTCTGGGCTTTCGTAAGTTTGACTGGAAGAACTTTAATGTGCTGTAGATTTCTAAATATGCGCGAGGAATTTATTGTTGTGTAATTTCGCGAGAGACATCATTCGCAAAATTAAATACTCGCTCTTATTTTTATGTTGTTAAAATACATGTAAGAACTTTTGATTGCAATGTAATAGACTACACACGAATTCACGTTTACGATGGCGTATACGAGTTATTTCACCAGTACTCGCGTAAAATAAAAATCTACAGTATCATATAAAATCATTCTATCGCTTTATAGTTTTGATTTACATGAAGTTTTCATGAATTAGAACCTATAGTATTGGAGTCGAACCAGCTGAACGATGTTTTTGTGTTCATGAAATGAAGACAAGCATTTTCTTGTAAAATATATGATACTGACATCTTGCAGAGAGTCAGGAACTGGGCTATGATAATGTAAAATAAATCAAGCCAGGTTAAGTTAAGAAAAACCGTAGCGCATGAAACACGCATCGTATTTGAAAGGCATTCATCCTTGATGTTATCAATATAAAGTAATTCAGTCTGGCGAAATGAGAAGTTTGGAAAACAAATATAAATGCCGCTACTAAGCTTGAAGTGTTTGGATGTGTTATTTATACCACCCTTCTCTTGAAATCCATGGTTACTCCGCCAAGAAGCATCGCTGAAAACATTATTTCAGATTCACTGGTTTTATGATGGAATCATAAAAACTTGTGGACAGTATATAGTTGCAGGTGTAAACAGTTTTAGATTGTTACGCGGTGAATTTAATCCATGACAGATACGGATGTCAGGGAGGAGAGTTTGTAATAAAGGTTAATGGCAAAATACTTCTCAAATCAATAATTGATTGATAATGAAATACTTTAGTATATAGCACTTTTTCATATGCCGGATGTGAGTTTGTTGTGCCAAAGTGTCAGAAAGAAGAATGTTATAAATTTTTTTTTACAATTTCAATCTATCGACCAATCTTTCTGTAAGCCAGGGTACTTACTCTTTCTATTCGCACTCATGTACTATTTCGTACTATATATTGTGCTGTTGCCGTTTTATTTCCCCGATTACTCTTGGTATAATACACAATCCTGTAAGACATTGGTTCTACAGATAATTATACCTAAACCAGAGGACCACGCTTCTACTTCGAACACGAGGAAACAAGAGCACGTTTTCACATATATAGAAAATTACGCCCACTTTAACACAGATTCTCAGTCGGAAATTGTGATCATAGATTTACTTTTCCCTTCAATTTATCGAAGCTGTAACGAAATTGATTTTCTGTACAAAAGAGAGTTTTTATTGAATCCCTAATTGATAAAATGCACTATATTGTATAATTAATAGAATAAATCTATTGATAAATACTGTTTACCAGACAGCTTTTCCTTTAATATAGGGCAGTATGTTTCGTTTTTATTTGATCAAGTTGTCTTACAAGGAGATTATGTCCGAAGCAGGATTTTTGGGATGTCAATTGGAGGATATGTCAGTGTTTCTTTCATAGTTTTATAGGATTAAGTACTCGAACAAGCAAAGCAATTTGCAGTGTCCGATGTCACGGCGATCGAAGGCAATTCTTTTTTAATGTTGCGCAAATCCTACAGAAGTAATTCATTGAAGCCAATACACTGTTGTTAATGAGACTTACGTTTAATCGATCATATAAAAATGTAATTAGTGACAAACGGTGGTAATTTTCAGGATTTTAATTACAGGACCGCGTGTAGAGTGTACTATCGCTATTTGTATTACGTATGCCCAAGAAGTTTTAAAATGACTTTCAGGACACCCCCTCCCTTTTTTTGGTTCTAAAAAAGCACAAATTATAAAGAATCATGGTATTTTCTTAACCCTTAAAAATAGATGATACAAAATTTTGTTATAAATATCTATACTCCCAATAACTGTATAGACTCGATTCAAAATAAACTGGAGGTATTTGGACTTTTCGTGCGTATCTTTAAAACATCGGACCAGTTTCTTTTCATACCATAACAATTTTCTTAATCGGAAATAGCCGAATATGTATGGTTTGCTTGCTGCATGTTCTATATATTGATCAAATGTTTCTGCATATACATTGTACATGTAATTGCATTTCACAGAACTAATTTGTTTTTTGGTTTGCTAAAACTTAAGACCTTATTTTTCCTCATGCAAACTTGCTATGTCTTCTTGAGAAGTGTACAGAGTAATGGTGGAAATGAGGCGGTTGGGCCTCCACTTCCCTATAATTGCGTGGAATACTGTAATTAAACGATAGGGAATGTGATCCCTTTTTGGGAAAAGTCAATCAAAGGTGCCCTTGGATATTTTCTGGTTGAAGTAGTGGAACCTGTAATTGCGTGGAATACTGTAATTAAACGATAGGGAATGTGATCCCTTTTTGGGAAAAGTCAATCAAAGGTGCCCTTGGATATTTTCTGGTTGAAGTAGTGGAACCTGGACTAACGCCAGAGAAGACCAGTACACATAGAGTCGAAATAGATTTATTTAGTTTGTTTTCACCAGCGTTTAAATATAGGAAGCTAATAGAAACTGCGTTTACGTCTAATTTAGGATTTTTCTGATTGGAATAATACCTTAACCGTCGACCCCCAAGGAACAGAACAAACTGGCTGCCAAGAACACACTCCGATATGCATCATTCGCATCTGATTTCAATTTATTTATCCATGATCTATCATCTCAAAGTTCCCTCGCTTACGCGTAGTGCAACTAGTATGGGTATGATTTTTAAAGAGAGTATAGCGTGTCACGATAGCCAGTAGCATGACAAAGAACCATCACTGGTCAAAACGAAAGCTGGCGACGTCTCTAAACATTCTCTAATGGGACGAAAAACAATATACAAACAAACAATATGTTTACCTATTCACTGGTGCATAATACCGGAATTTAGAAGGCTTTGTGGGAAATGCTACATTGTGTCTTATCATTAGCCGCCTTTATGCTTATAGCACAGTCCAGTTACACGCTAATCTAAGCGGAGCTCTGGAACAATCCCGGATGGCGGCAGACTGAGATAACGATTTTATTTAAAAATTAAATATGAAGTTGTAATCTTACCTGAGGCAGATGAACGAATGCACTTTTCCGATCAAATAGAATTCTTAATTTCTTTCCGGAAGCTGTGCTCATTATCATTTGTTACCAAACCTAGTTAAAGAGTTCTATATTCCCCTTACAGAAATGCTTCTGGACAACTAAAAGAACCTTTACTTTAAAGGATAAGAGCTATGTTTGACCCCCATTTTTAAAAGTCATCATTGACTAAAGTGTAGATGATTATTCAGTAACCCAGACCATGTCTATCTCAAAATAAGTAAATTTTTTTTTTTTTTTTTTTATACATATGATACATTCCAAGTTCACAAAAAGGTCACAAAGTTAATGAAAATTATCAATGTCTTCATTTTTGGCCAAATATTAACAAATTTGAAATATATTTTGCATCAGAAAATAGAGACCGTCTACCTCACACTAATATAGTTTGTGCACCTGTATAAGGGCAACTTTGGTAAAAGATAATGGTACAAAAGGAAAAGGTGTGGTCCATCTTTCCAAGCAAGATGTATATAACATTTTAAGAAGAAGAAAAAAATGTCATTTTCCTCTGAACCCATGAATTTGTGCAAACCTGTGTCAGTCTTGTAACTTTAGTCTCAAGACACCGTGATACCATATTTTTACTAAAACATCATGTAATGATTTATTGGCTGCAATAAATATGCAACACTAGCTGTCATTTTGGTGTTAAAAAGTTTTGCTGCAAAATTATGATTTACTATTTCAATGGCAGAAAAAAATAAGGTTTATAAACTTTTGTTATCAATATTTGTGTTAGAAAACCTATCCAGCGGCTCTGAATGAAGCAAAATTACATTATTATCTTTCCGTACACAAATTGATTTCTATATAATGCAATATATTCAATAGAACCGAAATCTTTATTTTAATAAAACCTTAAACTTATTTTTATCAATGACTGGTTAAAGTTACATACGAAGCTATCATAATAGCACATTTTTACAACAAAATAATTTTTCAGATTTCGAGCTAATATTACTTTAAAAGGAAACCATTGAAACAACGAATGATTTGATAGCAAATGAGAAAGAATTCCAAGCGTTACATCCAAGAGCAGATGGCTTTACACACAAAAAGTGCACGAATTTCCCTCAGCCAGCGCTATCCGTATACATGCGTTTCAATTTTCCCTGCAGCACAGATACATTGGAATTTTTCATTGTGAAGTGTAGAAAGATTCCTTAAGGCATACATTAATCAAGTATCACATACAAAAAGGAGATAATCAGAAAATAACGGATTGCATTTGGTATTTTTTCCTGCTCTATAACAACGGTCGTTTTGGAATATGATACAAGATAAAACAAAGGTGAACAAATTAGAATATGCTATCTAAGGAAAATTTAATTCAACATTACAATGTACATGTGTGTTTGTAATTGACAATGGGATATACGCTTCTTTGACCGTAAACATGTCTTGGTGCAAGGCAAATTAATGCAATATGTTAAATCGATGTCCTCTTTAATCAATCAGAGAATGAATTACTTCTTCAAAATCAATATATACCAGTATTTTATCAATTTTGGTTTCCATATATCACTTTTTCGCATTCCAAATTTTAATTAGAAAGATACAAAGTATCAATTGTATATCCCTTACAATACCATATATGATATTGATAATAAAGTGCCTTCTGGTAGAGTTAGGTCTGATTTTTGAGTTGCTGTAAATGTCACAAACAATAACATACCGCGTTATTTCTAAAAGGATTGAACGTTTTATGTACTCCGCCTCGTCTCCAGTGGAACTGTTGATTATAGATTTTAAATTGTAGGTTGTTTAAAGTACTAGTAACAACACTCTTTTATTTCAACATTTGTAACAAAACTGTGCAAAATGACGTACATCTCCAGTAAAATACGGTAAACATTTCGTAATTAATTCTAAAGGAAAACAAATCCTCCTCATTAAGTGCACAGCCCCCTGGATTGTTACTGGATTGTTATTGGAGTGTTGTGATGCTCGTCTTTTGTTTATCATGAGAATTTGTGCACGTGTTTACTGTGTTTTGTGAAACGATGTCGTCAATTTTTGTTAGAACCTGGCATCAGAGAAAGTGTTTACCAGGCAATCAACCATGCAGCAAGTTTGTATAATGCCATTTTTGTATCGATTCCGGATTCTGTCTCCCCCCTGATTAATTGTGATCCAGTTTCAAACAGGTGTAGTTATTTATGAATGAAACATGAGAAATAGCGTATAACCTTGTATCGATTTCCTCTGTATCTCAAAAGTTCAGTAAGGTAGGTTGGCCAATCAGATGGTACTGCGGTGTGTTCACGGTCGTGCGAGCAATATAAACGCAATGCTGTCATGATAACCTGCTATTTTACGGACTTCGATATGACGGTGCTTGTTGATAGTGTGAAATTCTTTCTATTTGTTCTGCAATAAACATCCTTTGCAGAATTGATCTCAATTTCATATACAGTGTGAAAGTTGATGCATTACTGAGTTGAAATAACAAAAACTTTGTATGTAAAAATTGAGTGAAACATCGTATTAATTAGATACACCATCATAGGAGAATTATTGGCAGTTAACTTTATAAATATTTACAACACAATGATAGTTGTGAGTTTTTTTTGAAGCGCTTTGATTTTTCTGAAAATCAACAACAATGAACGGATTAAACTTCACCGACAACGACAGACACAGAAGGGTCCCCAGTCCCGCTATGGCAGAAATTGCAATGAGGACGCTGCATGTGTCCCCAAGACCGCGAATACGATCAACTTCAATGAAAAAACCTAAAATCAGGCCCCCAGAGGACTTTGATCTTGGCGATATGCGTCCCAGAACAAGTAGTTTGCCATCGAGAAGCAACTACAAGAAACCCAATCTTCTGGAGATAAAATCGGCAGGAATTTTGTATGAAGATAGTGAGCAAGATTTGTACCGGCTCAGGACCTTTGAGAAGACGGCCAAAGGTTTGGTAAATCGTGGAGACTCCATGATTTCAAGAAGTACAAACAGTGTTGTTTCCTCGGGAAGTGAATTTGGTGCTTTGTCACGAACATCGAGCTCTATTTCACAGACAAGTTTAACAGAACACCATAAACCTTATCGAATCCTTATGATGGGAGCCCAAGGAGTCGGAAAGACCGCCTTAACATTGCAGTTCATGACATCGGAATACCTTGGTGGCTTTGATACCAGTGTTGGTAAGATGACTTTTTTCAATCTTTGTAATTCTGCTTCCTTTGTGTCAGATATTGCCCGGGTAGCGTCGTAGTTAACACACTAGGTTCTCACCGCTGTCACCCGAGTTTGATCCTCGTGATCGGCAGTGGTTGTGTGTGACAGGGTATGGTGGTCGCCACCTTGGATATGTCTGATTCCTCCGGGTATTCCGGTTTCCTCCCACATCAATGGTCCCTTCACGCAGATAGCTGATATTTGTTGTTAATCTCGTAAAAATTGATAACGTTTAAACCAAATATTGACACGTTCATGCAATTTTAAGAACTCATTGCACTTTGTCTTAAATCCTCAGATATAATTATTGGAGGACATTATTTTATGTTTAGAAAAAGACATACGTGCAGGAAACTTTCATTAAACTATGGTCGATTAAAAGTTGAATTCAAATTTTCCAAAATTAGAATTTAGTTAAGATATTGTAAAGTTTGGCGGAATAAAAGAATTTTGGATAATACAGTTTCCTCGATCAATATTGGCGAAGGACATTTTTAACTTGTTTCTCAAGCAGTATTAAACCCTTTACGGTGTGTTTCTTAAGACCAGTGTGGTAATGAATCTGATAAATTCCAATAAATCAAATAATCCAATAAGCTCTTGTTTATGTTTAGAATTCCTTGATTCTTGGAGGATGTACTTGTATTGACTTAGAATTATTAAATTCAATTTTGTCACATTTTTAAATCATATAAAATGATAAGCGCGAAAAAAACCCCACCAAAATCAAAATCCATCCAATGAGAAATCTCGAAAGCAAAAACAAAATATTTTATAACTATAAATCAATTTCCAACACGGATAACTACATTGTTTAACACTAAATAATCAGCTTGGAAAACAATATGCAGATGGAATCTTAATGTTTATTGTTTATCGATCGAAAGACCCTAGTGGCTCATGGGTATACATTGTGGAAGTATTAACGGTGTAAATGATAAACGCGAAATGACAGAGGTTTGCAATTATGCATTCTTATCGTAATCTTATTCAATACAATTAAATCTCTGTCAGTCCCAAATAATACATATGTCTCCCTTTAGATTTGTGACCTTCAGCAAGTAATTTCTGTGTGCTGAATAAAGTTCTAATGATTATTCAAACAGTTGGGTAATACATGAAACGAAGTTCTCCATTGCAAGCAGTCTTTTGTTCGTTCCCCAATTCTATTTTCTTACCAGACTGACGGCTTTTGCAGTGAAGAATTAGAAATTCAACCACCCCCACCCACCCACAAAAAGGAAAGAAATATAAGCATGTTGCGCGGAAATACTTTTATGTTCCTTAGTTCTCCTGCCAAGCGACTGAACTTGTTTTTTGTTAAAAGCAGGCAACAACACGTAACACCATGTAGAAGTGAAAAAATGTCATTTATTGAAGTAAATGACGAAAAGTAGTAAAATATGATTAACAAGTACAAAAATGGGGATCAGAAAAGAGGTACTTAAATAAAGAGTATTACACATCTTAGGTAACTTATAATCCAATCTGACCCCCTGCACCATAATGACATTGCAACAAGATGTACATAGGAAAAAAGGGGAACAACCATACTAGAATAAGAATTGTACAGTATACGTGTATCTTAGGTTGACCCCTCATAAACCTGATACAATTCCAAAACACACAAAAATGCCATAAACAGCTGCCTGCCATAAAGAAAGGGTGGGTACAACAAAATGACAAACAGTAACATTGTTATATGTCAACACATATTTTGTGAAAATTTTATTGGAATCCTCAAGGAGTAGTTTTATAACGGCATAATCTTGTAAACAAAGAATTTACATGCAAACAGAAGAAAAAAATAATCTTCTCAGTGAGTGTTTATGATTTATTAGAGTAAAATACACCTGTATCAGCCCATGTACTTCCAAATTGGAAGCTGTATGCATGCATTAAATATAACAATAGTTAAAATCAAACAAGTGAAATCTATTTTGAACATTTTAGACATATGATAAAAGGCTCTGTGAAAACATCCATTTTAGCAAAAATATAATACACAAATCAAATAAAGGTAATATATAGTTTCAACATTTAAGCACTAGTGTACATTTTTGAATTTAGGGAATTCCTGTTAATCAACATCTCTGATTATAGATTCCCTAAATTCTTGATGCCCAAACTTTGTAAAGAAGACATTTCGATTTAATGAATATCGATACATGCTTTCACTTGACATTCTACTTGTAGAACGTTTGCATAATCGTATTTGTTATCAAATATTGAAACACAACTGGTTTGTTTGGAATCTTGCCGTGTTGTGTTTAATATTGTTTATTTCGCAGGTTCTGCGTCGTACCTTTGCTAAGCGTAGGCAGAGTAATTGTGAATGTACAATACTTCTCTTTACAATTATAATACGACAAAGTGATAAAGACGATGTTTTTTGTAATATTGAATTAGTATAAGCTTTAAAAAGTAAAAGATCTATGCAAACACACAAAAAAAGCATCTTCAATGTTCAACATTTGCACTGGGAAAAGCCATCAACTGGCGCAATCCACACAAATGAAAACTTAGCACACCCTGTGTTAGAGGACTGGATTGCCAAGTCACGGAATTATAGCAATGATGAAAAATATGGAAGAGGATATTACTAAGTCACAACAATTCACACATAAAATGCTAAATGATCAATAACAATTAAAACATTAGGTGCGATTAGCTCGTCTAATAAGTAACATTTCTGTTAATAAAAACCGAGGACGCGAAAGTTTAATAATGCTTAAGCTTTTGGGAGCTCTTCGGCTTCTCCTTCCACAACAGCAACAACAAAAAGCCAACAAAAGATTCAATGCCCGCATTTTGACTTCTGTACTGGTAATTAGATCTAATAATATCATATCTGAGGGATTTGAGTATTGTTAGAGACCTGTGAAGAAGGCGGGCAGAAACATTGTCATTATCGTAAATAATGATTAAAAACGAATAGACAGTGAAGAATAAAGGAAGATGTGGTAGCACATGCAGCATCAAACATTAATAGTTAAATCATCGAGAGAGAGAGAGAGAGAGAGAGAGAGAGAGAGAGAGAGAGGTCAGGGTATATATCAAAAGCGTTTGAATAACCACTACTAACTACATTGACGTGTCTGGATTTGTTTTAGTTTGAATGGATGTTTTGACAAAAGATGATTGAAACTCGGCGAATTAAACACAGGGGTTTGAACAGTCTCGTTTAAAGCCAGTATTTCACAAATTCTATGGTCGTTTTAATGATCTTATTTGAAAATACAATCTGTCATTAGGTTGAATGCTGTCTTACGTGTTTCATACCAATTGTTAGACCGTTCTTAATATATTGATTTTGACTACGGATTACTCCGTTTACCTCATCAAGATAGTAGGGCTTACGGCGAGTGTGACCGGTCAATAGGGACTGCTTACTCCACTTTTTAAGCACTTGATCTCACCTCTTGTGTTTCCAGAGATCCGTGTTTATCCAGTTTGTATTCTTTACATTATTTATGAGATTGATAATTGTTTCTTATCTACACATCAATTATTCTTCTGTAAGCTAAATGGTTTTTTTTTTTTATGAAAATAGTGTCAGAACAACATTTTTTTCTTACACAATTTCATTAAACCCTGAATAGTGTAATCGGCCGTGGTGGAGATGAATTCGCCCCTTTTCAGTCATGTCAAAGTGAACATCATTCCCAGTTTCCATCAATCCTCTTGCGTGTTTACAAAAACTAAATTTCAGGTTTATAAATCTAGTTACAGATAAATGAATTGAATAAGACATTTATTGGAAAATTAAGGGACTTGACCATATTTGCCATATTACTGTGCTGTCACTGATAGATACAGATTGCCTGCTGTGTTCCACAAAGATGGTAAAAAACTGTATTCTGTGCAATGGTTGATAAACAGATAATGTACATTTATATATACTTAGGTTTTTGGATTTTTACATTGACATTTTACGTCACCAAACTTGCATTACGATGCCACTGTACAGTTCGAAATGCAAATGCCCTACTGACACAAAAGTCCATAGACAATGAGGTATCAGAATGTGTCAACTGTGTTAAACAGAAAAGACTGCATAACTACTGTGTGTATAGACAACCAATCGATCTTCTGTTACTCCGATACAGGGTTCCTTAGCTGGTTCAAAAGAATTAAACAGATCAGTTTTGCAATGGTATAGCTAACTTAGTGTCCGTATCGACTTGTAGGTCCAAGATTTAAACATAAACACAAATGTGACGTCCATCAATTTTAGTCATTTACATTTGAGCAGCACGTACCAACAAAAAACTTGATTCTTACTCATCTTTGCCATCCAACTACAAACCGAGAAATTCGTTAAGGATTTCAATTAGTTCGTTAACACAGAACTCTTACGAATAATCAGAGTATGCTTCCCGCACTGATTATCATTTAGTGGCCAATTTTTGTCACATATGTGAACTGCGTGAGAAGAGATGGATGTATATCTCCTCGCAAATAAATAATTAAGAGTCGACAAATATTGAACAGATGTTACACGCTACTGTGCATGTTTTGTAAACTCTTCTATTTTGAAAACGTACTAACACCTTGGCTATTTTATTGTTGAACTATTAGAAATCGATGTCCCTTTCTTTTAAATCAACATCATCTACTCTTTGGTGGAAATGACATGTATATGAAATGGGAATCAATGAAAGCCGTCGTTAATCAGACGACTTAATTTATACCCATACATTGTAATTGTAAGATTATTCTTTGACAAGTCGGACATGTATAATCTATTCGATCTCATCATGCACACATATATTGAATATGTTTTATAAAGAGGAAATGGTTTTGACAGCTGTGAACATCGAACTACTAGTATATAAAAAGTTACTTGTCAACCGCAATTTCTGGTTGTGAATAGATTGTGTATCTAGACATTTTCGATTTAAAACTAGACCTAACATCATATTATTATTATTATTACATGTATCATTATATTGATAATCCTTTCTGTTCTTGTGAAAAACAGGAAGATGCTTACCATTAATTTTTTGTAAGTAAAAAGTATCCTTATGCTTGAAATATTCTTTTCAACCGTTTATGAAATAACTCAGCATTTATTCACAGAAAATTTGTCTATGGAGCTGAAGAACATTAGCTTTGCAGCTGTAAAAAAAAGAGATGATCCTTGCGGATTCTAATAGTTTATATGCACCATACGTATGTAATTTAACTTTGTAATAATTTCTTTGCATGACACTTATTTGTTATATTTGAGGAGAGGAACTTGTAAGTTGTCAGAACTTCATAACAAGCCTATCGATAATTATGTTCAAACAAAACAAAACCGAGAGAGAGAGAGAGAGAGAGAGAGAGAGGTTGCATTGTGTGTTAGAAGTACGACATAATTAATGAACACAAGACTATACTATTGTAATAGAAAATCTATCTGAAGCCATGGGAGCTCATTATGAAATTCAAGTTGTGGTATATAGCATGCAACGATGTTTTCACTGAATAAGCTGTGCGAACATGGTTTTATCTAGGTTTATAAAATGAATCGGCACTTATTAACCGCGAGAAAAATCTTCATATGAATCATGTACGGTAACGCAGACTTGTTTGCTTGCCAGACGGAAATGTGCCAATTATTTCATCCTCAAATTTACTTCCCATGCAGATCCTGCGGGAAATTGACAAGTTTTCGTAGATATATTTGAACTGAAGTAACTCTGATCAATTGATGTTATTTCGATATTTGTCACATTCCAGTAATAAGAGATGGCGCTAAAGACTTGACAGTCACCCGAGCATCATGTTAAACAATGGGTAAATTATTTTCCAACACACTTTTCAATGCGGCTCAATGAAACGGAATACATGTATAAACATATCCACATTCATCCTGAAGGATGTAGCCATACATAGACTTATCCACACTCTCCCTGAAAGATTGAACTGTACATAAACATATCCACATCCACTATAAAGACATATAGATATATATCCACACCACAGGCAATTGCATCGCTTGGGGTCGAATTTACTATATAAAGAGCTATCAAATAGAATGTGTAGCATAAAATATCATTTTTAAAATGAATTTCTTACCCCAATTCATAAAATGAAGTCCGTAATAGCCCCAAGTGACTGGAAATTTTAAACCGTCTGTACTTTCAGTTTAAGTCATTTTCATCGGTGCCACTAACTACCCACATTGACATAATTATCATAAATCGTCAAACACCCGTGATAATGTGATTTAGATAAAAATAGACATAATAAGACATTTGTATATTTATAAAAACTTGTTATTAGCATAATTTATGTACTATAATGAATCAATATTGATAAATATTAGTATTTGAATCTCTAAATCGTTATGGGTCCTTACATCTCTTTTGGGTAATTAGTCAAAACTACCGTGATGGCTGGGATTGTGAAAGTTGACGGTTTAAAAAATTTCAGTCATTTGGAGCTATTACGGACTTCATTTTATGAATTGGGGTAAGATATTCATTTTAGAAATGATATGTTATGCTGCACATTCTATTTGATAGCTTGTTGCAATGCTCAAACACTCTGCGTAGTTGTATAGTGTCAGGGTCCAGCTGAAAGTCGACCAAAAAATAATAGGCATTTTTCCGAGTTCATTTCTGCATATCTTGGGAAGTATACGGAATTTCGGGATGAACTTTGGTAGTAATGTAGATTGATTATGTATGAATAAATTAAAATACAAAGTAGAATTTTATATCAATTAATTTATTGTTTTTACACCGGCTAAAATGGGTACCCTATATTTAGAGTTCTATACCTTTACTCTTTACATAGTAAATTCGACCCCAAGCGATGCAATTGCCTGTGATCCACACACATCCTGAAAGATGTAGACATACCTGGCGTATCCACACCCACCACGAAGGATGGAATCGTACAAAGACATATCCACACTCACTCTAATGGATGTAGCCACACACTGGGCATATCCACATCCACTCTAATGGATGTAGCCACACACAGGGCATATCCACACCCATTCTAAAGGATGTAACCACACAAAGGATATATCCACACCCATTCTAAAGGATGTAGCCACACAAAGGATATATCCACACCCATTCTAAGGAATGTAGCCACTCAAAAAACATATCCACACCCACTCTAAGGGATGAAGCCACACACATGACATATCGATATCCACTTTAATGGATGTAGCCACACACAGGACATATCCACATCCACTCTAATAGATGTAACCACACAAAGAACATATCCACACTCATTCTAAAGGATGTAGCCACACAAAGGATATATCCACACCCATTCTAAAGGATGTAGCCACACAAAGGATATATCCACACCCATTCTAAGGGATGTAGCCACTCAAAAAACATATCCACACCCACTCTAAGGGATGTAGCCACACAAAGAATATATACACACCCACTCTAAGAGATGTAGTCACACAAAGGATATATTCACATCCACTCTAAAGGATGTAGCCACACAAAGGACATATCCACACCCACTCTAAGGGATGAAGCCACACACATGACATATCGATATCCACTTTAATGGATGTAGCCACACAAAGGACACATTTACATCCACTCTAAGGGAGGTAGCCACACAAAGAACATATCCACATCCACTCTAAGTGATGTAGCCACACAAAGAATATATCCACACCCACTCTAAGGGATGTAGCCACACAAAGAATATATCCACACCCACTCTAAGGGATGTAATAACAAAAGGATATATCCACACTCACTCTAAGGGATGTAGCCACACAAAGAATATATCCACACCCACTCTAAGGGATGTAGCCACACAAAGAATATATCCACACCCACTCTAAGGGATGTAATCACAAAAGGATATGTCCACACTCACTCTAAGGGATGTAGCCACACAAAGAATATATCCACACCCACTCTAAGGGATGTAGCCACACAAAGAATATATCCACACCCACTCTAAGGGATGTAATCACAAAAGGATATATCCACACTCACTCTAAGGGATGTAGCCACACAAAGAACATATCCATATCCACTCTAATGGATGTAGCCACACAAAGGACATATCTATATCCACTCTAATGGATGTAGCCATACATAGGATAAACACTGTACATGGATCCATACCAATTCTCTGAATATAGAAATATCTACACCTTTTCTAAACTCCATATGGATCTAGGGGACGCGAATATTTCAGATTCAGTACACCGATATAGCTGATCTTGCTGTTAAGATTAAATATATTAACTGTTCATTATCAAATTTTTGCCCTTTTTAATAAAAATGGTGTTATAAAGAAATTCAGCTACAAGACACGCCTCACAATTGTACAAAATGTCACTAATTATCTTGATTCAGGATCATTAAGCAGCAGGAAGACTTCTCTACTTATCTATTGAATAACCTTGGCTCAGCAAGATTACTATGACAGGTCAAACATTGCAATATTTAATATTCTCCATTTGTATTGTATAAATTTTCATTTCTATTGTATGATTTTCATATGTATCGTATAATTATGCCCCTTCAAAGAAGAGGGGCATATTGGTTTTGCACCTGTCGGTCGGTCGGCATGTCGGTCGGTAACTCGGTCAGTAGACCACATGTTGTCCGCTCAATATATCGAGAACCATTCACTTAATCGTAATGATATTTCATATGTGGGTTGTTTATCAGTAGAAGAGGTCCCCTATTGTTTTTCAGGTCAAAAGGTTAAAGGTAAGTCTACTCTGGACATAGGAATGTACTGTCCACTCAATATCTTCAGAACCCTTTGCTTGACAGACGTCAAACTTAATGCACTGGTATATCCTAAGGAGTAGATGACATCTATTGAGGTCACATGGTCAAAGGTCAAGGATCAAACTCGACATTAGAATATACTGTTTGTTCAATATCTGGAGAACCTTTTGCTTGACAGACATCAAACTTGGGTCACTGTTATATCTTTAGACGAAGATGACTCCTATTGATTTTAAGGTCACATGATGAAAGGTCAAGGGTCAAACTGGAGATAGAAACATACTATCCGTTCAATATCTTGAGAAGCCTTTGCTTGACAGACATCAAACTTGGTACACTGGTAAATCTTTAGGAGAAGATGACCTGTATTGATTTTGAGGTCACATGGTCAAAAGTCAAGGGTCAAACTAGACATAGGAATATTACAGTCCGCTCAATATCTTGAGAACCCTTTGCTTGACAGACATCAAACTTGTTACACTGGTACATCTTCAGAAGAAGATGACCCCTAGTTATTTTGAGGTAACATGGTGAAAGGTCAAGGGTTAAACTGGACATAGTAATATATTGTCTCATATATTCTAAAACTTATTTGCTTGATTGACACCAAACTTGGTACACTGGTACAACATATAGGAGTAGATGACCCCTATTGATTTTTAGTTCACATGGTAAATCTATTTTTGACATAGGAAGATATTGTCTGCTCATTATTTTGAATTGATGATGCTACTATCAATTAAATAATGTGTGTGTATAACCCTTTTCAATTTTGCACCATGGGGGCATATGTGTTTTACAAACATCTCTTATTTTCCATTAGTATTCTATGTTTTTGATTTAGATTGCATACTTTTTCATTTGTATTCTATATTTCTCATTTGTATTGCATAAAGTTTCATTTGTATTGTATATTTTTCCACTTGTATCTTATATTTTTCTTTTATATTGTATATTTTCTATTTATATCGCATATTTTTCTATTTGTATTCCATATTCTCCCTTTGTATATAATTTTTCATTTATATTATGTAGTTTCCATTTGTAATGTAAATTTTTTCATCTGTATTGTATAGTTTCCATTAGTATTGTAAACATTCTCAATTGTAAACTTTTTCATTTGTATTGTATCTGAGGGATCGTTTATTTTGATGTGTTACGAAGGATATCAATAGTCAAAGTCCCTTCGAGAATTTTTCAGTCATATTGAGACATTTTCAGCTATGGGAGAAGTACCGCAGATTTAAACATATACTTACCGCACAGGGTCGTAGCAGTGAAGGTTATTTAGCGTGCCAACACCTGCCGCAACACGGAATCTTTGCTTTTAAGGTCATATGTGAAAGACCCGTGATGCTTACTTCTAAATGCCGAGCGTTTGGCGAAAGAGCAATGACTACCTATGTTTATGTCTTAGGTTTGATGCAGCAGGACTCCAACTTACGATCTCCCGGTCTTGAACCAAACGATATATCACTGAGTTACCGCGGCCGGTTCTGTGTTGGATTAGTTGAACACGTAGCTTGCAATGGCGGATCCAGCACCGGGCACATCCTCTCCCCAAAAATATGATCTATTTTTTTCATTGAAATGTCCAAAATGCATGTACATGTATGTTTTATTTTGTCAGAATTCATTAGTTTCAGGGGACTTCGCCCCCTGGGCCCCTTCCAAGGTTTTGTTTTGGACTCACTGGAGGTTTCATGATAACCCCCAGACATTCAGCAATTTACTGCACCCTCCCGTTCAGAAATTTGTAGATCCACCACTAGTTAAACACGGGGTTGATAAGCAAGGGAAAGTTTGAATGTCACTATTCGCAATAGGCACATCAAAATGATGATTTAATTTTCCGAGGGGGAACGCGTAATCCAAGCGATTGCATTTAGCAAATACGGTACATGTACTTTCCTGCGAAACGTGGCTCCTGAACTTGACCTTGTGTATACCATCTTGAACACCTCGCGCATTACCAAATTCTATAAACGATAATTTAGGATTAAACCAATAAAATCTTTCGTAACAAACCGAAATAAACAATCCCTCCAATACAATATAAATGAAAAATTATACAATACACATGATTTTTTATAACACAAATAAAATATTATACAATACGAATGAATAATTATACAATATAAATAGGAAAGATCAAGTATTGAAACGTTTGACATGTCATAGACAACATCAGATCTAATAGCTTGTTCAGAGTGAGTTACAGCCACACAGTCCGTCTGCGACCTTAATCTTGTTGGAAATTTTTGAACATTTCGATTACATGTTAATGAACAGTTTTAAGACAGTGGTCACGGTACTCATTTAGTAGGGATAATCTACCTGGACCTAGTAGTTACTTCGGATGTTTGTGTGCATATACTTGTAGCATTGATCTATTTAAGGGTTCTCAATAGAGGTTTATCCTAAATTATGTCATTTTATGTAAGACGGATATAAGGAAATGAGTTTTTTTTTTTGCAGAAGAGTTCTGACTGAATTGATTCTATAATTAGACGAATGTACTTTATCTGCCAATCTTCAGTTTATGTATTAGATTGATCAAACGAGGACGTGTGTTGGTTCAACGACCACTGACAAAACTCCAATCCCTTTTTCATAGTTGATCAAAGATCGTCACTAACAAGACTCCAATGCTTTTCCTCTGTAGTTGACCATCCATCGTTACGAATCCCTTTTCTACAGTTGATCATCAATCGTCACTGACTTTATCTAAAGTTGATCATCAAGCATCACTGACAAATCTGTAGTCAGTTCATTGCTTCTTGTTAAGGAAGAACATTTCATAAACAGCTTTTCATATTCGATATATAGTGTTCCATATAAAGATTTTTGCAGAGGATCCCACCTGGGATTATAAATCTCAAACTTGAAGTACCGATCTCTTCGAACCTCTTTCGTTGGTGAATATAAATTGAATTTAAGTCGAAAGTGTGATGTCTTCATGGCATAATTCGATACATTATTGTATGGTGAGCGATAAATCATAATACGAAAGAAGTAATATGTGCGATATGGCATAATGCAAAAAAGTAATATGTGCGATGTGGCATAATGCTAAAGAAATAATATGTGCGATAGGACATAATGCCAAAGAAGTAATATGGGCGATGTGGCATAATTTCAAAAAAGCCTTATTCGATATGGCATAATCCCAAAATGATTTCTTTATGAAAAATGACATAATGTCAAAGAAGCATTATGTACGGAATGAAATAGCAAAGAAGTATGATTAACAATAGCATAGCTAAAAGTAAAAATGGGATAAAGGAATGGTTAACAATGACTAAAAATACACGTACCAGTAAACGAGTTGGAGAATAGACCAATTTAAAGGCTTTATCCAAAGACATGGTGGTCGATCGTTACACCCTATTCAAATACTAAATTAGTTGTGTGTCGTCTTCTCGGCGTGGTTATGTTTTATTTGATGAACAGATTATTTGGGAAGGGCATTAGATTTATTTTTGTTATCATACAATAAAAGGATAATATAATTCAAGAGTTTTTGTCACAGAACTAAACAATATCCGATGCATTTACTTGAGGTCTGAACTAATTGTGATGGACTTCGTCAAACGGAAAAGAAGAAAGCATTGCGTATACTTGCAGATTATGACATTTTTTATTGCGAACTAACGAGGGGACGGAAACTTCATCGGTAAAGTTGTTCCGCCCTCGTAGCTGACTCGGTCAGTCACTTTAGTTTAATACGACTCAAGATGCCACCTAAATATATGAATGGTCAGAGATGTTGACATCAGATCACAACAGTTCTTTCCCTTCTTGTCATTTTATTGGTTATCTGTAAATGTACTGTTACGTGCACTGCTCAATGGTCTGGTTCCAATAGTGGCGAAATTATTTTTCAGAGGCTAATGGGGCAAAAAATAAAACTCACTTGAGCTAAACGGATACAATTCTTTTAGATGTCAATTTTCGATGTAGAAACTGTAATGAACGGTTCGTAAAATTTTCTTTTACAATGAAAGGTGTAACGAACAGTGATCAATCTCATAACTTTTATAAGCAATACAAAATAGATAGTTGGCCAACGCGGACCCCTGGACACACCAGAGGTGGGATCAGATGCCTAGGAGGAGTAAGCATCCCCTGTCGACCGGTCACACTCGCCGTGAGTCCTATATCTTGATCAGATAAACGGAGTTATCCGTAGTCAAAATCAGAGTGCCAAGAACGGTCTAACAATCTGTATAAAACACGTCAGATAGCATTTGACCTAATGATAGGTTGTATTGGCAAACTAGATCGTTATAACGACAATAGAATTTGCGAAATGCTGCCTTTAAACGAGACTGCTGAAACCCCTGTACCATCAACTTGTTTGTCAGTAGCTTGCCTTGATTTAAAAATTGATCATACGCAGAACAAGCTCTTTGATATTGAATCGGTTGAGAGATATAAACACCATATGCAGGTGATAATGGAATATTGCTAAATAAATATGGGAAGTTGACGATGGAGAAGCTGAAATCATCCCGTTTGTCATACAGTTGAGTTATTAGTTTGTTGTTAATATCTACTTTCAATAAAATATCTAAGTAACTTTTTTCATTCAATGTTTAGTTTGTTTTTTATAGTAAAATCCTCCTTATAACAGATTCTATTCCGGATAACTAATACATGTATAGCAAGTCTATAGTACGATATGCACGCTCGGGAAAGTTAGACGCTTAATTCTTTTGCTGACAAGACAGTTTGGTAACAATATATCCCAAAAATACATTTTAGCATCGAAGTATAGATTGTATTTCGTTTTGTTTTTCTTTTAAAACATTGCAAAATAAATTACAGTCCAAAAGTTAAGAAGGAGGAGTTGTGAAAGCCTACAGTGAATTGGACCAGATGCCTCTTTACGGCCAAGCTGGAGAGTAATTTCCCTTATAGAACTTTAAATGATTCTTTAAGTATCCAATAAATTTCAGTGATAGAGATTACTTTCCATCTAAAGAACGGTATTCAAGAAGATAATTTCAAACTTGATCACGTAACACTTGCCGTAATGATTACTATTGGTTGCTTTGAATATGGATGTGCCAAAGATTGCTGAGGTGCGTTATCAAATGATAAACCGTGCTTTGTCACGTTAACTGGAAGGAAATGCAGGATAACTTTCAAACCCTGATGGTAAAAATCAAAATCATTAGTTCTACTAGATCCAAATTTTTAACAGGAGATGCAACTCTATAACACACTAAAATATGACAACAAGGAAATAAAGCTATAGCATATGTGGATGACGTGATATTGCTACAGAGCTCACAGCGGGTGTGGCCGGTCAACAGGAGATGTTCACTCCTCTTAGGCTCCTCTGGTATGTCCGGGGGTCGGTGTTTGCCCAAATGTTTATTTTGTATTCCTTAAAGGAATTATGAGATTGATCACTGTTCGTTATCTTCCCCTTTCATAAAAGTGTGTTGTTAGTTTCAAAGTGATATCTATGTTCATTGAAATATCCAAATATGAAGCAGATATGGTAGACTCTGTGGTGTCTTTTATTTTGAGTTCTCTTGGATATATATAATCGATATATGAATGAAAATAAGTATTGTTAATAGAAAAAACGTCGTCAATATATCTAAATGTCGAATTAAAAGTTGCATCAAGAGGTTTTTTTATAAAACTTCTGAATACATTCTGACTCACAAGAACAGGTCAGTTAATTTGGAGGTCAATTTGTGTCCATGGGAATTCCAACAGATTGCTGGAAGACCTGGCTTGGATTTCTAACAAAATAAAATCCCAAACTTAAAGTTTGAGTTTTCTTTTATTTGAATAGTCAAAATGTCAGTAAAATCTCAGACTTAAGTCCAAGTTTTGACCTCATTGTTTCGAGAAATCCAGGCCAGATCATCTAAGACTACGTAATACTGTCAATGAGGAACTCCAGCATCTTCAGAGTGCTTGTGCATAGAATCAGGGTTGTGTTTTATGTTTGGATGACGGAGCACAAAAATCCCATGTTTCATGTTAATTGAAGATTCAGAATTGTCTATGATGCCTAATTGCCTGGTCTTTTATTCATCGTGAGGAATAGTCGTGTAAAGTGTTGAAAAATAGTACGTGTTAATTAATGCTGTTAATTTGGGAATCGTTTTGTAATTTCAATTTTACTAGACGTTCGTTGGAAGTTTTGAGAATACACATTTGATTTACTCCACTTCTCGCATATGTTGTGGCACAATACGTCTGAATTTTCTCTTCACAGCAGTTAATATTTTCATGAGTAGGGTCTTAACAGAACTTTAATTGGATCCTGCAATGCATCTCTGTAAGGGTGTAATCTGGAATCCAGTATAGGTACGGTATTTCATATTCATTCGATCCACTGATATCAAATGTGTTTAAAACTGCAACATGATTTTGAGGAATTTCGTCTTTGGGAAGGGATTTTGGAGTATAAGTTAAATTACCAAACGAAGTTCGTTTAGAATACACTTATAATTATGAGCATTAAAAACAAAAACAATGCTACAAGCTTTGTCAGCTGCAACCAATACATAGTCCCCGTGTAACCTATGTAATTCTTTCATCACTTCTGGTTTACCAAACACGCAAGGATGTATGGTACCCAGTTTTCATTTAATGTGTCCAATACGAAATTTTGATATTGTTTTCATACTTTTTATCCATTCTGAGAGGGTGGAAAGTTCTCCCCCTCATATTTTGACCATTGTCTGGCACAATCTTCACAGAATTCATGATTGAGATGAAGTTCTGTCTCTAATTGAAACATGTGATTTTCTTTTGTTTCAAAAATCACGGAACATTCTCAATGCGGCTGCAACTAATGATGCATCGTGGTTAATTTAATTACAAGAATATTTTTAACATACTCTTCATACAGCCATTAGCTGTCCTGATTAAAAATATATTGGTTGCATGATTTGGTGTCACTCTCGAGAGACAAGGACGATAAACCGTAAACATTTCCCATTGATCTCCACTAATATAGAGACACGCTTTCGTTTTCAGATTGGTGCTTTTTGAAAAAATAAAACATTTGATTTCTAGCATTATATTTCCAATGCATACATGTACCACCGTTATCTCATTACTCCTGTCGTGATTGGACTCATTAAAATTTACGCTATATTCCAATGCTGAGTGAATAGCTGCAAGTCAGTAGCATTGGGATGCTCCGTTTGCCTGTTTAAGACTTAGGGTCCACGACGGATGTAACTGGTCGACAGGGGATACTTACTCCTTCTAGGCACCTGATCCCACCTCTGGTATGTCCAGGGGTCCGTGTTTTCTCATTTTTTTTTTTTTTTTTGTATTCCTTATAGGAGTTATGAGATTGATCACCGTTTGTAATCTTCACCTTTCACTAGAAAGTAAAAAATCCAGCAATTATATATTCTGCTGAGATGCAAGTGTTATATGGTAAATACGTGTCTCCGTATTTCATATTCTGCTCTGAAGATTTTAATATCAAAGATAGCCCACTACATGTATGTCAAGACAGTTCTTCAAACATTTATCACAACCTCATTCAAACTGAAAACCCCCAGCTTCGGTAAACTTCGCCTGTTTACGTAGCCTTGTCAGGTTGCCAGTTAATTTGAACACCGTTCTTTATTGTTTGTATTCCTGCTTATACTGCAGTTCTTTTTCTTTTTTCGATTAGTTTTAGCACACATTATCAGCAATAAAATGAGAAAAAGCATATTTATTAGCGCCACAAGATATGAAAGTATTCAGTATTTAAAAGTTAATTTTGGTAAATTGATAAGGTTAACATTTGATATAAGTAAAGCACCTGTTTTACACAATGATTTACTGTAACAAGCTAGGAATTATTCAATTCAAAGTACATTCATTTAACAAAAAGGAGATTTGTGGAGAGAATAGAAATGTGAACTACGATGCGTAATGGGATGGAGTTGGAGATGACATCCGAACGTCACTACCTCATTGCAGCTCTTAGTTTTTTGTTCGAATAAATGTTTAATGTTATGCATTGACTGAAGTATAGTGGTAGAAACATGAGGTTCTTTGATGTCATCATCTTGAGGCGTCTATATGAAAATATAAGACTCGATTAGGATGTAGTAAGAGTTGCGCAGTAAATAGAAATATTTTGTAATTACTGTCTACCTCCATCCCAATTTCCCAAGAGAGCTACTGTTCTTCAGCTACACAGCTAGAAGCTTATCGTCACTGATTGTCCTCAATGGGAATATTGCATTACATAGATGTTGGAATAATGATAAAAGTTCAAAAGTGCTCACACAGTTCGTAACATTCATGCTGTAAAGAGAGTTCTGTATGAATCTTAATCTTCTGATATCGCTAAATAAAATGTTTTCACATTTACAGGTGAATTAAGCTGACAGTATTGCAATAGAGTTTGAGGTTTGTGTTCAGTGCAAAAATAGGATGATGATTGTTTAGCAAATATTTCATGAACCTGTCACGATGTGATTTTTTTTATCTTGAATTTTTTGTCATGACTAATTTCAATAATTGGCCTTGATTATATAGTCTATTAAATGATTTCCCGCCCCAGCACTTTGTGATGGATTCATTTGTGTAATTCCTGATGGAAAACGTGTCACAAACTAACACAACAGCTTTGTGATGTAGACTAATGGGGTTCATTTTACAAGATTCCGCCGATCTTCGCTGCAACAGCACATTTTTTCTCGTGGGGGTATTCAATCCCATTTCTACAGCCTTTGTTCGTTCTTATTGAAATACTTCATGTTTCCATCCTACACTTGGTTTCGTTTTCAACAATTTGAAGTAATGTGTATTTCATAACGGAAATAGCAATTTCATGTGGGGGGAAACCCAGCAAAAGATCTGGATAAATCAAACTTTTTTTTGAAGTTGTGGCTTTATATGTAGGGTCAGTTCAGTACATTACATGACTTTGAAGTCGTGGCTTTTTATGTAGGGTTAATTCGGTACAGTAAATGACTTTTAATAGAGCTATTTTGAAAATAAGTTCCTATACTCTTTAAGGGACATGTGATGAAAAGAAAATATTTTCTGAAAGAAAATGGATGATTGTGGGATATTTTAATTTTTTGTTAGAGAATACAAACTACGTGGTCCCGGCATTCGGGATGCAGTGTTTTTGTATAATATTGAAAATCGAAATTCAGCTAAACGGTGAATTTATTATCAAATAAAAAAAAGCAAACACGGCTTTTTTACTCACCTGATCTATTTTCGATTTTATTCCCGAGTACCACAGTGCCAATTTCATTATAACTGCCATAAAACATCCTTGGGTAAAGGGAAATCAAAATTGTCCAAACCATCGCCCCGGTGACAGAGTGAGGCACGACTGGGGATCAGAGTTTTACGTGAAGATATCTAGGGAAATATTTTAGAATAATCTTCTTAAGAACAGCAAGACCTTGATTAGTCCTATTGATATGCAACTATCCTCGGAAAGTGCAGTTAAAAATTTTATTTGTTGCCCCCGAGGGTGGAGTGGGGCCACAAGAGAGGATCAAAGTTTTACTTGGGGATATATAGTAAATTTTCGTATGAATAGTCATTTTTATAGGCAAGCATCCTCAGATAGTGCAGATTCAAAGTCGGTGAAATCAATGGCCCCGGGGGTACAATACAGGATTAAAGTTTTGCATGGGTGTATATAGGAAAAATATTGAGACCAGCTGGATTTTGATCATTTATTAACATACGCAAGAGCCACTGATTAGATATAGTAATATGCTAACATTCTAATGTAGTACAGATTCACATCTGCCTAGGGTTGGCGTAACATGGAATCAAAGGTTTACATGAGAATATATAGAGAATTTGAAGGGAAAATATTCTAACAGTAGCAGGGCCATACAAAAGCATATCAATCTGCAAAGGTGCTGAATTCTTCAGGCTTTTATATGGACCTTATGGTTAGGATGGGACCAAAATCATGAGCACATCTTACACGATACATAGATTAAGGGAAACAATCTTTTTGAAATATCTTCAGAACAGCGAGGTCATGATCGTCATGTTGATCTAGAGGTGTCGCCATGTGTTTATATATTGTAATTAAGTCACATCTCAATGCGTTGGGTCAAAATTTGTCATGGATTAAAAAAGGCAAAGATCTTTTAAACTCCTCTGAGGGACAGGAATGCCAAAATGATTCACGTGAGCGTCATAGTTCATGGGTCTCTTGTTTTAGATTTTAGCGTGTTGGGCACAGATGTTCATGTACATATATTAGCTAAAGGTCAACTAATGTGTACGCCACTTGAACTAGTGTGTATGACTGATATTATTGAACTTTTATGAGAAAAACCAGACTAATTGAACAGAACCCATAACATCAAAAACGGAAATGATACTGTACCAAATCAATGACTAATTAAAGCATTTTACTGTGCTAATGCCCACTGTGATTACAATGTCTTATTTTTTCTGTGTAGATGGGGAAGAAGAGAAAACTGTGTCAGTATTACTGAATGGTGAAGAGTCCACAATGTCCTTCATTGACCCCGATTCAGATAATGTAAGTACCAAAAGTAGTTTTTACTTCATCTATATTTACATTGTTCACTGCTCGCGTGAGTTTGTTTACATTGATATTGACGACTGGTAAGAGGCAATATTAAAATTTCTGTTATAGATCTGTTATAGATGAAGTGAATGTTTGTAATAATTATCTACCCTGAATATACATGTTGGTCGTTGATAGATGACACAGAGATGCGCTCCAAGCTGTTCCTGTATCGATGCCTACGTGGTGGTGTACTGTATCGATGATCGATCATCATTTGATCGGGCTGTCGATGTCCTCTACAACCTCCGCAAAGAGGAGCACAGTGATTCTGCAATCATCTTGGTGGCAAACAAATGTGAACTAGCAAGATCGAGACTTGTCACAACAGAAGGTATGTGTCTTGCATATCATAACGAAAATTTTGTGTTAATTGAAATAAATGTTGCCTCATATCCTTCTTTGCTTCCATAAACAAATCACGACCTACCACGAATACTAACGTAGACTAAGATATTTCTAAAAAGGGGTCTATATTTTGAGTAATTATGAAAGTTTAGGTATTGGTTTCTTCTTATATCTGAAAATATAAACCTTTGTAACCCATATCAGCAACATTTGCACATTTCGATTTGTTAGTCAACACCTGGACTCGTGACTTATCATGTTGTACATGGTCATCAGAGATTAAGGCGATCCATGCATTAAACACCATTAGTGGTTTACATATACATATATAAACTCGCCCACTGGCAATGGGGGTGAAAGGGGTAGTTATGAATAAATAGTATATTGTAAATAGATGTAAAAAAAAAAAAAAAAAAAAAAAAAAAAAAAAAAATCAAATTTGACAATCGAGATGACTTCAGCTTCTACAAAGTCAACTTTCCATATATGCTTTTTGTATGTAGAAATATTTCATGATGACCTGCATATGGTATTTATGTCTCTCAACTGATTCAATACGCAAAAGCATGTTCTGTGTATGATCAGTTTTTAAATCGAGATAAGCTACTAACAAATAAGTTGATGTTTCAAGGACTTTAACAGTCTTGTTTAAAGTCAACATTTCGCAAATTCTATAGTAGTTTTAACGATCTAATTTACAAATACAAGCTGTCGTTAGGTCGGATGCTGTCTGACGTGTTTCATACCAACTGTTATGCCGTTCTTTACATATCAAATTTAACTACGGATTACTCCGTTTACCTGATCGAAATCTCGAGCTCAAGGTGGGTTTAACCAGTCACCAGGAGATGTTTACTCCTGAAGGCACCTGATCCCACCTCTGGTGTATCCAGGGGTCCGCCCCTCTCGTCATTTTGTATTCTTTGTGGGAATTATGAGATTGATAACTGTTCCTTATCTTCACTTGTTCATATATAAATGAAAATAAGGATACTTATAAGATAAGGATACTAGTATAACATAAACACACATTTTAATACACATAATGTAACGTACCACTTACAGCTCACGGGGAAATTTTATGTACTGTACCATTTCATTGGCTGAAAAATGTAGTCTAGATCAACTAAGCCTTAATGATTCCGTGTAGTCAATGGTTGAAGTTTAGCAGGAAAACTCATTGCTCTTGCTACATGCGTCTTGTTACCTATTGATCCTGGTCAACGAGAAACAGCATTAATTATTTTTGGGAAAATGGAATTTCTATGTTCTTTACATGCCTCAATGTGAAAACGCACAATGGTTGGAAGAACTGAAAGCATTTTGAATGTTCAGACTTGCATTGCATTGTGTTTAGAGAGCATTGTTATGCGTATTTACACAAAACGTACAAGAACACAACATAGGATAATCATAATTAAAACTGTTTTCTACTCGATTACAAAAATAGTTTGAGGATCGCTAGAAGACAGGCTTAGTACTGTTAAGCACAGGAAGGTGGGAAGTGTTTATGTAAAACAGAAAACACTCAAAAAAGCTGTTTTCGAGTTTTATCACTGAAACGGGTTAATTTGAATGCAGCTGACTCTGGATTGATCTTATGAGATTAAGTCAATTTGCGCCGTTTGTAACTAAAGGGTAGAAGATAACTATGTCAAGCCTGTTTTTATTATTTGAAAGGATGACACCAAAAGATTAAAAACTTATCAAGCCTACGGACAGAAAAGTTAGAAACGTCTATTTGATATTTTGGAAGTAAATACGAGAATCCTGCAGGTGAAAAACTCTTTGGAAGAAGGGTTGAAAAATAGATAATTAAAAAATAAACAAGGCATTGTGCAATGTAACCGGAAGTAGGTTTTATATCATCGTAAAGTACTTTCACTATTTGTTATGAGTTGAATTAACATTTTAAAATATTTCTTTCAGAGGCACAGGCTGTAGCAAAGACCTACGACTGCAAATTTATCGAGACATCGACAGTTTTAAACCACAACGTGGATGAACTTCTTGTGGGCATCCTCAGTCAAATACGACTAAAGGTGAAACAAAACGAAAAGTCTCACGGCAAACTGGAGCAGTTACAGGGATGTGTCAACAAAAGCAAACAGATTCTGCACAAAATTTTCAAGAAAGAAGCGACCGCCAAATCCTGTGAAAATCTCTACGTGCTGTAGCTGTGTCTTGAAAATGACGGTGCTTATTTCAAAAATCATATTCAGACATACGGCGTTAAATCAAAAATGTTACAAAGAAAATTATTGTTAAAGTACTCTGCATGTGTTAAAGAGTCAGATGGGTCGTTTCTTTTTGCGTAAAAGAATGAACCTAACTACCAAAAGTCAAACTAGTAGAATCTGAAGCATGTCAACCAGTCATTGAGACAGTTGCGATGCATTATATCTTGTTGATACCAATTGGCCTTGAGACATTGATGACTGCATTGAAGAGTTTTAATGGACACTTTATCCTGTTATTGTCAAAAGTTGTGATTACAAAAGAAGTGCTAGGAAATAGCGAAGATAAATGTGACTACAAATGAGGTCATTTAACAGATGTTGCTTGAATGTCTATTTTTCTATTGTTTTGTGTTTTACTGGGTATTTAATTCTTTAACGTGAACATTCCATTATATAGAAACGCAGAAGGACAATTCTTAAAAGCGGTTTCAGAGTATGTTGTCTCCATTAACCGGATTTTATGTATCAGAGATCCGCATGGAATCCGATAAAATGATGAAAGACTTTGTGACCTGATGGAAATTAATGGAAGAATCTTGAAAGCCTAGTAATATACAAAGTCTTAGTTGTATTCTTACCATGTACTTTAACTTGAATTGGTTATTTGTCGTGCTTCATTTTTTTAATGATGAATGTCCATGCCATAAACGATTTTATCATAAACTTTTAATAGTTATTGGGGTTATGGTTTGTTAATGTACAAATACATGTACTGTAAATGTTATACAAATGAAATTAGAACAGGTTAAGTCTTAGCTGCAACAATGTAGCCCACTTCGATTTTTTTTTATTCTAACGTTTTCGGGAGGTGGCTATTTCATAGGATCTTCGTAATGGTGCAAAATGTTTTATGAATAACCTGGAATGAGCTCCGTTTATTTGTCTCCAATGTTGTTTACACTAAAAGGAGTACTAATTTTGCGCTTGAGCATGTCTAATGGATGTGTTTTTCATTAAATGTCATGTACAACATGCAAAATTCTTCGTCTGCTTCGACATGCTTATTATCGTGATATCTCTTAGGTGGATTTACTAGGGAAAAAACCTAAACATTGACAATCAGCGCGAAAATGTAGTTACTCGAGCCATTCTGACAAAGAGAAGAAAATCACATGGTGGCAGAAATAATTACACTCTTTTGTTTGTTTTTAAGGAGGTACTCTACATCAGAGAAATTTGATATGGATGAAAAATGGAGGATCTGTGCAGCAATATTTTGAAATTGAAAACTCTTTACTTCATTTAGCCAAAAAATGCAGTTTTGGTAGAAAGTAATCTGGGGGGAAAAACCCTGATGGTTTCGGACGCGTGATCTACAGCTCAGCAGTCGGTGCTAACCTACTGAGCTACTCGGCTACGCAATTCTATTGGAAACGAATAGACAAATATTGCTGATATTTATATTTCCATCCATGTTTTAAAAGGAAGTCGGCCATTATGACAATGTAGAGTACCTCCTTAACTTGACCTTTTCAATACCGACAGAATCGCTTTCTCCTTCGTAACCTGCCTTATATGGGTATATGCAAATAACTTGACAACCGGAAGTTCCATCAAACATGGCGCACAATATGAATCGAGAAATTTTAATATATCGAAATAGTTAAAACGGTTGAATAGAGTCTCAAAAATAGTAAGTTGCAGGTTGTAAATTTATATATTGACTAAGAAACATAATATCATTTTTATATAAATAAACGAAGCTAGCAAATGTTTAGAATGATCGAAAATGTTGCGGGAGTGAATCACTCCCGCATCTGCACCATTACGGAGATCGTAAGGAGTTGTAGCCCCCCCCCCCCCTAAAAAAAAGAGTCGGAGATGACTATACATTATTGCAGATAGCCAAGTTCCACTCTTCGAATTTACAGCGACGTATGGTGCAGAATCATGGAAAAAGTTCTCTTAATGAACGTTTGTTTTAAACTGACTTTGTAAATGTTTTAATCAGTTTTAATTGATTGTTTTCTGAAATGATTAATTGATTTGAATGATTTCAGTGTTTAACAGAAAGGTTGTATTCAGCGTTGTGTATTCTACTGTTGTGTTGTTCTTTCAATATGTAAAAATGTGCCTTTTAAAAGCATACTTTATCAGATTTGATTAATTCTCAATAATTTGAATATTGATTTGATAAATTTCTTTGAAGAAAAGGCTGAATAAAAAATGTAACTTAAAAAATTCTTTCTTATATTATGATCTGTAATTTGCAACATTTGGTTTTGTTTCTTTGGAGAAAAATACCTGGGCCACGATTTACAAAAGAACTTACGACAAAGACCGAAATATGTTTTACTTTTCATTATCGTATATGTAAAATACAGGGTGTTTCAGAAAACAAGCACCCATTTCTTTTTATCTTTATTTTTGTAGTCCATTCTGGTCGAATCAAAAATCTACATACATGAGAGTGATTTCAAAATATATTTATACATTTAAGAAATAAATATTATTTTTGAAATATTCATGAGGGTATACATGAACTGCGAAGCTTTACGCCTGCGCACTTTATCCTTTGAATGTCCCTCTTATTTTCTAAGTTAGATATTTTCCCGATTTTTTGTATAATTTTATGTAAATAATCTACCGAGTATTTCTTCAACGGGATTCCTTTCTGGAAGACCAGAGCATCTGAATGTGTAGATTGTAATGGGAAATTGTGACATACTCATCTAGAATGTTCTAACAGGGTTTACTTTACGCCGACAAACTATGTCATCAAACAGGAAGTCCTATATCAAAATCAATACACTTTTTAATGTCTGCTTTTGAATGCGAATACACCTGATGAATGTAAGTTTTACCGACCAGATGTTCTACAGGAGATTTCATGAAGGACCAGGAAATTGATGTTAACTTTGAGATACATGTAACTTAAATGGTTTTGAACAAAGCATCTGATTTATTTCTATGGCAACATACAACATGTGAAAACAATAAATACATAATCAAAGTCTAGGTATCTAGAATATTCATTAGATGGTGTGCCTTATAGTGATTTTATTTTGCTTTTAGAATTCTGTAAAGAGCATCAGTTTTAGCCGTATTCAGCATGTTAAAATATCAGAAGGTTTTCGCGTATTATTATCTGATGTGTGATGCTACTGCAAGATTTTTAACCTTGATGCATTATTTATTGTTTGTTGCCACTAGACCAGGATTTGTACTTTGTGGTACACATCAAGGTATGGAGGGATAGCAGTCTTAAAAGTGCATATGTAGATAAAATACAGGCGTTTAATCGAAATAAAGGCTGATTTTCCCCTGGCAAGAACAACATTCGATTAGCCACGAGAAAGGTGTACGTCATTCAAAATTTGACTCCAAATGCATTTATATATAAAAACCACACGGAAAATCAGCCGGAGCTAATTCGCCTTTTACTGTATATATGTCGTGTAGGTTTACTCGTTGTTTTGTCACCATAATTTCGCTAAGCGTCAACACGCACGCAGAAGCAATATCAATTTTGAATACATCAACATGTTCTCCATAACAGAATTTTTTTCCTAATCTATTATTAACATATAGATAATTAGACTCCTCTAGTATGAGAAGACAAATCTATGTACTTTGTCAAAATCGGCCAGAGCTGTTTACAGTCATCCCCGCTTCCTGTGAACAAATTTATCAGGGACAGTGAATAATTGGTTTGAACCAAGTTATCCGTTCTTCAATGTCCATTGCAATTGTCACCGTGGGTGCGAACATGATAAAGACCTCTCATTGTCTAAGCACAAGCTATCATAAACCCTTACTCTTCACAGGTCCGTAAGCTGCTGTCAACGAGAAGGTGCAATCAATCAATTCTCCCTATTGCATAATCATCGTTCCGTGTTCTGGCAGCACTGGTAGAAGTGAAGTGGAAGGAAGATTTGGAAAATTTCGCGCGTTAGGAAATAGCTCACTAAGAATAATTGACTGCTACATGTAGGGCCGATAACTAAACATGTATGGAAAGCCAAAGGGTTCAATATTCTATCTTTGTAATTATGTATTTGTTGTTCCTAAATGCGCCATCGGTTCAATGTAAATAGAAAAATGTTAATCGTTATCTTGACATTTGAATTGCGTAAGATGTAAATGGATTATATGTTTGTGTAGATTCGTAACAAGTGAATGCATTATTTATTCAATGTAAATTTGAAATTGGATCTTCATCATCCGTAGTTGAGCATTTGCACATTGTAGTTTGTTAAGCCTATGCGAGTTGTGGTAAATGTGTTTTGGTAATCCGTCCGATGTTAGTTCGACATTCGCATTTGCGCAATTCAACATTTGTAAATTGTTCTACCATTATGACGACAGAGGGCGCGCGCTACATCGTATCTTTTGGGAAACAGACTATAGAATCATATAGGAGGACCAGTTAACACTCGGGACTACTTGGGTGTCTAGCACACTCAACATTAACCGGTTGGCGCTAAAAGTCATTGAAAATGTGCTGTTGAAGTAGTTTGATCAGAGACTTGATGTAGAACATTGTTGTAAGCATCAATATAGATGACTGAACTGATTTTTTTCATGAGTTTACTTTAAACAAACAGTGTATGCCATTTAGTAACCATATACCACCATGGACGTTACATTTATTTGTGTGAGACCAAGAACTCTTGTACATATTTGCTTTGATTGGGATTGATTTTCGTTTTCGTGCCCCTTCCCCACCATTTTTGCATTGCTGTCACTGAAATACGTAATTCACAATATTAAATAGTTAATATGTACATTGGGTAAGAAATCTAAAACACGTAAAAACTATTCTGGTTTCATAAGCGTCGGAAAGTGGGGGGGGGGGGGGCTAAACCAACAAAAAAGTTTCTATCTACGTCGTTTGGGGGGTTGGGGTTGTTGGTTATTATGTCTATCTTTGTAAAAAAAAAAAAAAAAAAAAAAAAAAAAAAGTGGAGGGGGGGCAAGCCCCTCCCTAGTCCCCCCCCCGGTTCCGACACCTATGGGTTTTTTATTTGTAAACAAAGTGAATCAGTTATCATTTACCAGTTGTTTTCATTAAATGACAGCCAACCTTGAATGTAACATATTTAAAGTTTTTATGTAATAGACCAGTCGGGCTACTTTTCCATAATTTTTAATAGGCCAGGCCATAAAACCAGTAGTAGCCTGAGCCATGGCCTAGATTTGAATTTTACATTATTTCCACAAGCACTTGTTTCGTATCTGATCACCCCATTCTTTTTCTCTCCACAAGATAGCTAACTCAATTTCAGACACTGACGTAATCAGAGTTGTGATTTAAACCCGGGACATGGGCATATTGAAAATGGATTAAAAGCAAGTAAGTTTTGATTTCCTTGTGACGGTTTTGTGCATTACTGTTATCGCAATTCACCTTTGAATTAGAACGCTTTGGTTCGAATTGACCGGCTACCTAACATGGCTACGTCAACAAACGAAATCATTTGAAGCTGCGAGTTTTCGGGTGGTGTGTGGTTTTAATGAATGTTTGAAGGTATGTTTGGATACAAGTATAGTAGGAAAATATGTTAAGATTTTTTAATATTGAATTTATGAGACAGCAACACGAGAATACACCGATAACGCAATATCGGGCCCCAACCATGCGCAGCTTTTTGTGCCCCGTAAATCGAAGGTTTTTATAAGAGCTGGGTCTGTAGCACTGTTCCGTCACAATATTTTTTCAGGGAGCTACAGTTCTCCAGGTAGGCCTAGTAATTTTCTAGTCTGATCAACTGTCACCCGAATCAGCTCGAGAAAGAGGGCGGGCTGTAATCGGCCAATGAAAACTCTTTTTGTATTACATCAAACATGTCATTCAAACTGTTCGATCGTCTCATTCAATTGTGTCGTCACACAACGCAATACTATATCGGGTAAAGCGTTCTAATTCAAAGGTGAATTGCGATAAATGTTTGAAAAATAACTTGTCTATTACGTAAATCCAGGCACATCTTAGTCGAAACGTTGGTCGAAGCATAAACCGTCACCGACTCGGCATTTACACGTTTTCCAGAATCAAAACTTAAATGCTTGCGAAGAGAAGTCGATGAAGGCTATGCCTCTCGACTTCTCTAAAGAGAATATCCTTTACATCTTACGCCATTCAAATAGCGAATATACCGTTATGTACTACAAATGTCAAGATAACGATTAAATTTTTTCTATTTTACGTTGAACCAATGGCGCATTTAGTAACAACAAATATATAATTACAAAGATAGAATACTGAACTCTTTGGCTCTCCATAAACATGGGGTATTTGATTTTGCAACTAATAGCATCGTAGTTGAAACGCTGGACATTTACCCGAGACATTCCGATACACGCGAAATAGTCTCGGAAATAGCTTCTTTTTGTTTTACATATACACCTTTCACCTTCCCATGCTTAATTAAATGAAGCATGTCTTCTAGCGATCATCAAAGAGGTATATATGTTCTTATCAAAACTCGGACACAAACAACACAATAATGAACGTGTAAAAGTTTATTTAATTCATACACGTTATCACTTTTACAATTTCGTCAAAATATAATCGGGTTCAGAATCAGGTGGATTTTGTATCTATGAATACGCAGTTATGTCCCTTGACCGCAATCTTCCTATTAAAAAGTCGTATTTCCCTACGTTGGCCTTTGTAATTTTCTGATCTGTAACTTTGAATTCGTTATTTTCCCCATCAGTTGCAGTCAACTACAATAATGATCCAGGGTGGGGCAACCCATTAACTTGTATGAAATCTTGATACATGTAATTAGCTAAAATGCATTGTGATAACGTTTTACATTTGGTATGGTAAAGAGGAAAAGGTTTTTCACCGATTGACCTTTGGCTGAACCCGCAAAGGGGCGTAACTTGCGGCGAAGTGTTAATTGATGGTATCCTCTCGAGAATTTTTCACTCATATGGAGACGTCACCAAGACCGGTGAGGGGCTTCAAATTTAGGCCTATGCTCGGCGCTTACGGCCATTGAGCAGTGAGTGTTCTTTAGCGTGCCACACCTACTGTGACACAGGACATCCATTTTTAAGGTCCTCTCCCGGGACCCGTGACATTCACACTTATCGCGGCCGGGATATGTAATTTGAAATATCCCATGTAGATCTATAGGTTTTGCATAATTCTTTTTTTATATTATTATTTTCCGTGAATTCAAGCGACCGCAACCGCCGCGGTGGTTTAGAGGTTAGAGCGTTCGTCCCGCATGCGGAAGGCCGGGGCCGGGTTCGAACCCCGGCCGCGACAGACCTAAGCTGTTAAACAGGTAGCGACAGTTTCATCGCCAAAAGCTCGGCATCAGATGTGAATGTCATGGGTCATCGGAGATGACCTTAAAACGGATGTCCCGTGTCACAGTAGGTGTGGCACGCTAAAGAACCCTCACTGTTCAATGGTCGTAAGCGCCAAGCAAAGGCCTAAATTCGAAGCCCTTCACCGGTCTTGGTGATGTCTCCATATGAGTGAAAAATTCTCGGGAGAGACGTTAAACAAGATACAATCAAGCGACCGCGATCATGGTAGCTCAATGGTAGAGCGTTCGCTTCTTAACCGGAAGGTCGTGAGTTCGAGCCCCGCTTGTGTCATGGCCGTGTCAAACCTACATGTAGGACGATAACGCTCGGTACAGGTATGTGAGAATCACAGGTATTTCGGATATGACCTTAAAAACGGAGGTCCTGTGTCGCAGCAAGCGTGGATACATTAAAGAACTCTCATAGTTACGGCACTGGGCGCTAACCATTGGTCTAAATTTGTGGTACTTCACCTACAGCTAGGGACGTCTCAATATGAGCGAAAAATTCTCGACGAGACGTAAAAGAAGCAATCAATCAATCAACCGGCCACGATTTTAACCTCCTATACAGTATTTTGTAAGAGGTTGTATATGGTAAAGCAGGTAAAAATTGTCCCATCAAATTTCTGGGTAGACATCTTTTCCCCCCCTAGAATTACATGTAATTCAGAATTACATACTTAAAGGGACTGATTCAAGATTTTCCTCCAAATTTTGTTTTTCAATTTACATGATCAAAATCTACAGTCTGATATGTTTAGAAGGTTTCACAATTTGTTTTAGGTTATTCATCATGACAAAAGCTCGTGATAGAGAGTTTATTATTTGTTTTGAAAACAAAGATTGAGGTATGTTATTGTTTACGGGGTTTTCATGATTCAAGTTTATCATATATATCACATCTCAAATATACTTTAGGTAAAATGTGTCATTTAAAAGTTAAAATTTGTGATTGTACAAAATGGAAGATGCTTTGAATTACAAAATTAACGTTTCACTGGTTTGTTTGTTTACATCAAAAGACTCGAGTCTTTGTTTACATAACACAGAAGCAAAGCTAAAATATTGCTCTTATCCTTGCATTCAGACGGTCCGAATTTTGGTTGTCAGCATTAAATGAGCTATATTTTTAATCTTTAACATCAAAAATGAAAAACATTTCTTTCGAAAAACGTGAACCAGTTTAAAAATGAAATTTATTTAGAAACTCTACTGGTGTAATGACGTGTGATATCCCGTAAAAGTCGCCATATAAACCGTTATAAAGGGCAGATTACTCCTGTCACTACTGGCATTTATAGGATTGTACATAGCGGGATTTTCGCACTGCCGTACAACCATTCCATTCGTGCCATGGACGAACGTTTTATTATTGCTCAAATACATGGTAATCAAATAAATACCAGGAAGAAAATATCGGTGCGTTCTGACATGCGATGTACCTCCTATACTATAGACAGTGCCTGATTTTCAGCGGACGGTCGCTTAACGAGGATCAAAGGCATACACAATGTGAAAGTATGGGTAGCCCTGAAAAATTGATAGTTTTGAACAAAATACCTCATTTATTTCTATGGCAACACAAATTTAAAGTTAAGGTATATATAATATTTATTAGATGTCGTGACATTATACACTCATTTTAATTTGATTTTGGAATTCAGTAAAGAATATTGAATTTACCCATATATGTTTACCCGTATATGAAAATGTTTGAAGTTCTCAAATTACTCACGAACATATGGCATTGGAGTTCTACAGCCTTGATGCATTATGTTTCCAATCTATCAATATTTGTACTTAATGGGCACACATCATGATATGGTTGAATCGCATTATCAGAAATGCTTATTTATATGGAATAAATTGATTTAAATCCAATATTTTCTCCCTGGCCAGAACATCATCCAACTTGCCATAGCGAAAGTGTGCATTATTTGAAAAACGACCCCAAATGCATTTATATTAACAGTCATACGGAAAATAAGCCGGAGCTAATTCGCTTCTGATGTATGTCTTAAATCAATGTTGTGTAGACGGCCTTTCAGTTTTCCCTTCTTTAGCAAATTCACAATCCCAAGACTACATTTCCTATGAAATAAACTTGAACAATTACGTGATTCCGGAAGCTGAAAATGCATAGTGCAGATTGATTATCACACCTTCCAAACTTTGAAATTCGACAAATCATCTTTTGTCAGAGAAAATACGAAACTAGTATTGAATGGTCACGATGCAAAATTATCTTATTACAATCCTTGCATAAAATGTGCACGGGTCTTTATCAATTGTTCATTTGCTACTTCTGAAAGAAAAGGACTGTTTACAATGTTTCGCTTACACACTCTTATTTAACAAATCGTTACACCAGCTGATGGAAGGCACACAGGTATTACATTTCAAAGGAAATTTGCTGGATGTATATTGATACTTCACATTTCCTAGCGTCTTTGGTTAGGTCCATCGTTAACGCTCGAAGCGAAATCTGAAAACACACCAACGTATACCTGGTAACGCTATTTGGCATTTAACAAGTTATGGCTTCGTTTTACACTTCAATGCAATGAACTTTCTGAACTGGCTATGAACTAAGTGTTGTCCGTTGGGTCTGATCTGGCCATCAAATGCGAGCAGGATTCCTTAATCAAAATACTGTATATATATTTCTGATTAAGAATATCATCAAGTGTATCAAATTATAGACCAAAGAAATTATTAAAACTCATTCGACGTTGTGGCGGGGAGAGATACCCCGGGGATCCTGAACGTTACAATTTTGGTAGAGGCCTTCCTGCTTTATATCACTATGCATTTAGTTTTTATTAAAGATATGCAGTTGTAGAGAAGATTTTCGAAAATTGGTCAAGTTTTGACAGTTTTTGCCCCACCCCAAAGGCCCCGGGGAACAGGATTCCAGAAATTTACAATTTATGTCTCCCTTGTCCCAAAAAATGCTTCATACCAAATTTGAAAAGAATTGGAATGGTAGCTATTAAGAAGTTAAAAATTATATTGTTCACACATTTAATAACTAACCATTTTGGACCCACCCTGATACCAATACGTCTACCCCGGGGATCATCAAATTTACAACTTTGGTAAAGGACTATCTGTTCTTCCTAAATATTTATTTAGTTTCAATTTAATATCAATAGCACTAAAGAAGATGTCATTTAATTAAGTGTTTTATACATAAACATTGGTCCTGCCATGGGGTCAGAACCCCTACCCCGGGGGTCATGAAGTTAACAATTTTGGTAGAGGCCTTCCTGCTCTACATTTTTCTTACACATGTACATGGTTGTAGAGAAGAAGATGCCTCATACTAAATTTGAAAAGAATTGGAATTGTAGTTATCAAGAAAAAGTTAAAATTGTTCAATTGCTAACGGACGACAACCAATTGAAATAGGTCACTCGGGTGACCTAAAAAATCAAAATAAGATTTTCTGCGCATCTACACATTATGTCCAAACTAAACACAAAGTTACATGACATTCTGTCCAGAGGAGTTGCGCTGACAAACTGTTTCAGTAGTAAATTTAATTTTTGTTAAACTGCTAAGTTCAAAGGGGCATGACTCCCATAAAAAATCAATTATTAAGAATTCCATGTAAATGTGCGCATCTACACATTGTGTCCATACTAAACAAAAACTTACATGAAGTTATGTTTATCAGTTTCAGAGGAGTGGTGCTGACAAATTGTTTCAGAAATATATTAATTTTTTGCCAAACGTCTAAGTTAAAAGGGGACATAACTCCCAGAAAAAAAATCGAATAAGAATATGCTACAGATATGCCCATTTGCGCAGTATGCGATTTCCGAGGAGTTGCGCCAACAAAAACAGGACTGACGGAAGATTCAAAGGGACATAACTCCCAGGAAAAAAATTGAATCAGAATTTCCTGCGAATATGCACATCTACACCTTACTCACTACAAAGTTTCATGAAATTCTGTCCAACGGTTTCAGAGAAGAACATCATTGGTGGACTGACTGACGGACGGACAGGTCAAAAACATTATACTTGTACCTCTGCAACTCGTTCATTGCAGTCTAAAAAGTACGCGGGGGCCGTGTGGATTTATGTTAAGGTAATGGTGCATATTATAGATATCTCAGCACTAGCTGCAGAACTGTAACTTTTTATCTACCCTATATCAAACAAATCTTCGATTTACACACACAAGCACACGCACGCACGCACACATACATATAACTGAATTTCTTTTTAGCTAGAACAAAAGTAATAAGAAAATGTCAACATGTGAAAATTATCTTCAAATTGACAAGTTCAAGACGTTATTTTCTGCGATACTAGTAGTTACACGTTACATGTAGATACTAATATGCCTACCAAGCTGTCAATTATCGTTAACTTAGTTTCTTTTACCCATTCAATTTCATTTCAAGTGTCGCTGTGACGCAGTGCAGACCGCTCAAACGACGTTTTACTAAAATCTATGGCGAACCGTACGCACATCAAATTTGACGTTTGTGATATTTTTTAAAAATAATAACTTCTGTTGTCGTATAATGTTTCCCATTGCTCCACAGCGAAACTTTTTGTTTTCAAAGGCCTCTTGTTCAATCGGATTCGAATATTTTACATGAAAGTATAATCAAATCTATTATATGAACTTCGGGATGGTTCTGGCTTTTGTGTGCAGTCAAATAATTTTTTCGTAACATTGCTTTCTTCAACATTCCTATTTTTGATCTGGGTCAAGAATCCTTTCTTTAATTTCCTGATTTACAGCAGTAATTAAAGAGTCTGTACGAAAAACATTTCCTCGTGTAAAGTGTGAACTGTTATGTCATTAATTTGATAACAATGGACGGTGAGATTTGTTCCGAGATCTCAGGTTGCTCATAAATGGGGTACGTACCATCATAATTATACATATAATTATTAATAGTTAATGATGCATTGCTAATAAGATCAATAAATTTATATTCAATTTTGACTAATACAAATCACATGAATTTGATTAGTAAATCGATGTCAGCACTCGGCTCACCTCGGCCGATGCCAGTACCTGAAACACTGGGACATGACTCCTCATCACAGCCATGACTCGGCATTTGAGGCTCGAAAAATTATCTTCATGTCAGGGCACCGCTTCATTAAAATCCTACAACATAAATCTCTCAAGTGAACAAAAACTATCTGTCAGTTCGTATTTATTTTCTCTTACAAACCCTGGAGGTAAAAAAAAAAAAGAGCAATCTACCTGCACTTCATTTAAACTCTCCTACATGGCTACAGCCACAAGTCCTAACGATGAGCATGCCGTTGTTTCCTTCCAAAACTTGCAAAAACCTGAGACAGAGCTTAATGTTAACTTGATCCACCTATCCTCCGTCAATTCTCTCAAGAGGTTCCTCTGAATTTCTATCGAAATGTGTGTTCAAAAATTGCGTTTTCAACTCCAAGTAGACCAACGCCACTGTTTCTTCATTGCTGATCGCGACCAAATCACATCACGGACGTAGTTTACTCCGCCTCTCATGTCTTCAATTCAGTTGACTTTACACTCTTTACCATTATTTTACACCTGTTTCGTTTTTTTAAACCTTCTAATTAAATATTTCTATTTTCTTTGACAAAATTCCTAATTTTTATTCGATAAAAATCTAACGCACTAGCTTAGATTTTGTGTTGTCCGATCTTTATTTCGGTCATCTGCTACATAAATATGGAAGCTCGGTAAGAACACAAATCAAAATAGAAATATAATTATATGAAATAAAATATTATTTTTGAGTGTTATTGGGATATGACATGAAATTGGTAATGACATGATAACCCTGATCTTTGTCACGTGATGATGCCAATTGTTTACTAGACTGGCTATACAGTATCTGCAACTCCGATTTATGAACATCGCAATTACCAAATAGTGTAGCATATTCAAACCAAAATAAATTTCTTTTTATAAATTTATTCATTTAATTGATACCCGGAAACGCATAACTGGCTTTTAAATCTTACACACTACCTGAGGAGTACTTCTTTCAAAACATTCATATAAAATCGAAAATCAATAATATCTGATTTAGAATGAATAAATCAAATGAAACATTGACGACAGCAATTTTAGAATCTTATATTTAGATATTTTCTGGAAACGTTTTATTCAGAACTTTATGTACATGTTATTTATAAGGAATTATTCTACCGAAACAATAAAAATTTATTTTTCAATTTCAAACACAATCAAAAATAAATCGATCGGCCGACAATGAATTTATACGACAGTTTTACGAAGGGTGTTTCTCATGACTGAACAGTGATTTCAAATTTTTTGAATTTTCCAAATATGGGGTCGGTTTCTGTGCGAATGTGTGTTTCATATCTTTTTCTTTATCACAAAATAACCGCACAAGGTTTACAGACGGATCCATCCGATTTATTTTCAAATTCACCTGTCTTTTGAAATACATGTAGTTAGATAAGTCTACAAGCTCTAAGAGTGTTTCTTTAATATTTGCAAATATAGCTGTCGCGTTATAAAGGCGTATTTCATTCTCTTTTGAAATTTGGACTGCAATGAACCAAACATATTTAAGAAATAATTCTAACATTTATCGATCAAGTATACATAAACGCAAAATGCCGTAGATTATCTGACACTCTACTGCATTCCTTCGTGCAAGAATATACGTCTACAAGAGATCATTCTGCTGAGAAGTATTAGGCGGCTGACGACTATTTTCTCCCTCCCTCCTCTCTATATCACTCTCCATAAAACAAACTAATATGGTCCGCAAACATGCACCAGAACGAATTTTTGACATAAATTGACATGCTTGTTATTTGCATTTTGACAGATGTTTTATTCGAATGCAAAATTACAGATGTAGTAAAATCCATAGGCATATAGTAAAAATCAATGTCACGGAAAGACCAGCTTCTCTAGCCAAAGTTTCCGGTCCACTCCGCTTCTAACAGACTGTGGGGAGCGGGGTGGACCGAAATCTCTTGACTAGCGAAGATGCAGAAAGTCATGCTAGAGACGTCATTCAAACGTCATTTTGCACTCATTATCAATCACTAACGATAAGACGAGGAACAAAACAGATAGCAATAATAAATCTTATCATCGGTAAATAGAAAGAGAACAGATCCGTATAATCCTTTTCATTCATCAAAACTATGAAGAAAAATTTCATTAGAAACATTTGACATACAGTACTCTTAATTGTGAAGAAATTAAAAGCCATGCTTATCGGAGATTTTTTACTTCTCGGGTGAGAATGAATACATATCCGACTCTTCATAACTGTGTACCCAGACTGCAATCTATTCTTTTTAAGATATTTTATGCTTTTGAAATGTAAAATGTGACTCACTATAGAGATAAAACACAATTTAATATATCTATTGATTTTGCAGATTAAACCTTTAATAATGTTCTATTATTGATAGTCTGTCGTATAAAAAGACTTGAATGAAACTTTTGACATTTATGTTCATCGAATTTTTATGACCACGTTATACGAAATCTTGAACATTTCCGTTTCCATGAACGTTCATTTCCTGATGAGATCTAAGCATGATAAATGATTCGTAAATAGCTTTTAACATAACGATTAATTAAAACTTCATGCATGGATCTCTACGGACCAATAACGTATCGACAGATGCTGATCTTTTGTATGGTACACACGAAAGTCAATGGATGTGAAGGACAGAGAGTCAATAAAGATGGTGTAATCTGTTCATATTCTACTATGGCACACAGATTTCACAAATAAGAGAGAGACTAGTTTCACATTTACAATGTGTTAATTATACTTAATTAAAGGATACATCGCATGTTACTAAACTTTAGCAAGATTATAATTCTTTGCATGAATGAAATGACGTTAAATTTGTTTTAAAAGAACAGTTTGCGTAATTTCGAGTTTGAGAGCGACGAAATTCAAATCCTGCGGTATGCTAACAGCTATTTTCAAACCTTGCTCGAGGTCGCATATGACGTCATGCATAATGGCGCGTAAAATATCGAAAGTTATAAATATGCCTATCGCATGCCAGGATTATTATTAGCTTGTTCTATCAAATTGAATTACAGTATTTACATCTATACATGTATTTAATCACAATTTTGATACATAACATGCCATCTATCACAGCTAAAGTGGGGAGGTCCTTTCTAAAATTCCAAATTTTAACCCCGTCCACCCACTTCTATTATATAGGGCGTAAACTGTTGTTGTATTTATCATTATTATTTTTTATGTAGTGTTGTAGTGGCGGATTTAAAGCCCCCGTTCACCACAAATTTACAAGGAACATTCCACATTTGGCACCCAAAATGGTTGTGTATTTTTGCTACATGTGGAGCCCCCCTTTTGGAAATTCTGAGTCCGCCATGTGTTGGATCAGTCTCGATCATCCAGATGCTTGTGTACACTCCCCATTTTTTCTGAACTCAAAGCAAGGCATTGCGACATTCTGATATAGACGTTGATTCGCTAGTTCATAATGCAAGTGATACCTGTGCCCATAAAAACTACTTTGACTCGATCTTTAGAAAGTTAAAGCATACATTTTCCACTGAAATAGAAACAGGTTTAGTGTTTACAACATTTTTCTTTCGGGAAAAATCTGTTTGGAGTCTTCCTTTTGCAACTATTGTGCAAGTCGAATAAGATACCTGTGATGACCCTAGTTGGTTTAAAATACAATATTTTCAATAACTTGTTGATAAAGTATGGTTTGTTTGAATTTATACAAAGAATTCACAAATTTTATCAGTCATTATTGCAAATACATTTTCTTTCAATTATTTTTTTTATTCACTAGATCAGCGCCATTAAACGGGGATTGCTTTGAAATACAGACCGGTCCAGACGTTTGTGGGGAGTATACACAGACATCTGTATGATCAATATGTTTGTTGAATTGTATTTACCTATGTTCAGTCCGTCTCATCACAATGATGTTTCTGATTCGCACCTCAACACAAATTTAGGAGTGCGCTTCATTAATTGTTAGCAAAACATAAGATGGCTATTGTGTTAGGCCTTCATCTCATGATTTAGAGATCGACGACGTTTTATCTATTAACAATGATAATTTTCATTCACATGCTGATTCGATGTATCCCATTGAACTCGCGATAAAAGACACCACAGAGTCCTCCACATATACTTCGTACACATGTACCCAGGGTACCGAGATATATTATTGAAAATAGACACCACAGAGTCCTCTACATCTGCTTTATACTTAAATATATTATTGAAAATAAATATCAACAGCAAATTAACAACTCAACTTTATGACAAACAGGATGACCCCAGCTTCTCCATCGTCAACTTCCCATATTTATGTAGCAATGTTCCATTATCACCTGCATATGGTGTTTATTATCTCTCAACTGCTTCGATACGCAAGAGCTTCTTCTGCATATGATCAGTTTTTAAATCGAGACAGGCTACTGAAGAACAAGTTGATTTTCCTGGGGTTTTAACAGCTTCGTTTAAAGTCAGCATTTCGCAAATTTCATGACCGTATAACGATCTAGTTTGCCAATACATGTTATTGGGTCAAATGCTGTCTGACGTGTTCATAATTGTTAGACCGTTCTTGACACACTAATTCTGACTACGTATTACTCCGTTTACCTCATCAAGATACAGGGCTCACGGCAAATGTGACCGGTCGACAGGAGATACTTACTCCTTCTAGGCACCTGATCCCACCTCTGGTATATCCAGGGGTCCGTAATTGCCCAACTCTCTATTTTGTTTTCCTTATAGTAGTTATGAAATTGATCACTGTTCGTTATCTTTACCTTATCATTAGATTTGACTGTTATGAATATAAGACTCTGACGTGCAATTTGTAACTTTAGACACTCAAATTTGTTCAAAATGAATGCTATAATTATCATTGTAACACTAGCAAATCATTAAATAGAAGGGGAAAAAATAAATGATTTCATGCGTTTCTTAAATACAAATATACGATATTATATAATTATGGATATCATTTTACCATTTTAAATTCCTTAGTCAATTTTGTTAATATTCAGCTGTCATTTAATTGCAAACGATGTATTGGTTTTGTTTGGATGGGGGCGGGGGGGGGGGGGGGTCGAATGTAAATGTCACATTACAATGCACTATTTACGTCATCTGGTCTTATTTTTCCTGCTTTATATGAATTGGCGGATCACCTGCATATGGAGTTTATATATCTCAACTGATTCGATACGCAAGAGCTTGTTCTGCGTACGATCAGTTTTTAAATCGATTGATTGATCGATGTTTTCCGCCACACTCAACAGTTTTTCAGTTATATGATGTCGCCCAGTTTTTATTGGTGGAAGAGAGAACCCTGATACAATGTACCGGGGAAGAGACCACCGACCTTCCGAAAGTGAACTGGGAAACTTTCTCACTTACCGGCGCGAGCGGGAATCGAACCCGCGCCGACAGAGGTGAGAGGCCGTGTGATTTTGAGCGCAATGCTCTAACCACTCGGCCACGGAGGCCCCCTTTTTAAATCGAAGCTCACATGTTGTCTGACTTGTTTCATACCAAATGTTAGGCCGTTCTTGGCACACTAATTTTGACTACGGATACCTACGTTTACCTGATCAAGATACAGGGCTCACGGCGGGTGTGACCGGTCAACAGGGGATGCTTACTCCTCCCACTTCTGGTATATCCAGGGGTCCGTGTTTACCCAACTATCTATCTTGTATAGCTAATAGGAGTTATGAGATTGATCACTGTTCGTTATCTTCATATTTCATAGTTGTCCTCAAGTATTCCCCTTAAAATATTTGGATTTCGCTGGGCGTTTAGCGCTTAACTGAATTATGATTATTACTTGGAACACGCCGATAACCATTTCTGGATTCGATCGGTCCTAGGATCACAACGTATATACATATTATTGACTTTATTGGTATTTAATACGTCAGTTTCGAGATACGAACTATTCTGTATAGGAGGTGCATTTAGTGGAACTTTGAATGCCTAAGTGGGACAGAGTGGATATACAGCCAACGAGGAAGAGGATGAAATGTATTAAAAGCGGCTTCTCTTTAAATATGTAAATGTGGGAAATACTAAATACTATCGAAAGAAATGTTTTACTGAAGTGGAAAGATACAAACAATGTCATATTTGCAAGAAATGTCTTGGATATGGTACTTATGACCAACGAAACAACGTGATAGGATAAGAATTCTATGTATTTAATTACTCTCTAAATATTTATCTCTTACTTAGTTTGTGTATCAGTAGAATTCGGGTTTTCAAACAGCGTATGAGAAACTTACTGAGTACATTCACTTACGCTATGATGAATATCTGTCCCACTCCCGCGTGTAAACAAATTCTTTCGCGCCTTACTATGTACGAGAGTTCTCCAACGGGAAATAACTCGGACGTATCTCGAAACCGGCGTATTACTTCGTAATTGATGCACATTTTGCATAAATACCATTTATCACAGTCACGCATTTGCAATAAACCAAATCCGTCATCCGCTCTATTATTTGGTACTTTATATTTGGGAACAGTCCTTCCGTAGCCCCCACAATTATTATTGAGGCCAAAAGCGCCGCACAATTAATAATACTATCAGTATTTTTGAATTGTGTCTATTTTCGAAAATCTGAGATTTTTTTGTATATTTTTATGTTAAAATAATTCTACGGATGAATTATTTTTATTTCTCTGAACACTTAATGGCAAGGGAATATTATCTAAAATATGCACAATACAATTAATCTGTCGGAATAAACTGTAGTGAAGAACACTCTGCAAGGAAAACATAAGAATCGATATATAACCATGAATATTTTAAAAAAAGGTTTGCTTTATATAGTTTTTGTTTCATTTATCAAAACCTGTCATGCCTCTAAATTAGTTGATAGTTAAATATATAATTAGCCAGAAGTAGCGGTCGAATTTGACGCTTGTGTCAATAAATTTTCTGATGCATAGTGTGACCGATTTTCAGAGTCAAATTATAATGAATCGACTGAGATATTGAAAGGTAATGTCAGAATTGCATTAATTCGCTTACTGGCAAACTTCGTAGTGGTCTCTGCATACGATATCGTTACATGTACAAAATCAAAGTACTGAAAGTACTGAGAAGCGCTAGGCCTGGTTTCAGTAGTTTGTAATGGTGCTGTATGGATATACAAGTTTTAATCCTAATAATAAAATATATTAAAACATAATTTTCAACAATTTGCTGTACTTGCCAAGAAATGAAAAGAATGAACTTTTGGAACACTTTCCTAAGCAATAATAAATGTATGTTATACTAGTATTTAAGATGAGGATTTCCTTATAAAATGAGATTTTTTATGAAATGGAAGAATGGAAAGATTTCATATCTTGTAAAGGAACAATTCATGCCATTGTTTGATCCCTTATTGTTAGAATGACTCGTAATGGAACTGTAAAGTTAACGAAAAGACCACATTTTGCGTTAATATACATATTATGCTTACAACATTTTGTTGGAATAGACTAAAAACTCGCTTTGATGTGTGAAAAACACATCTTTTAAGAAGAATACTGCTTTGTTTTTCTTCTTGTCCAAGGGCCATAAGTTAGCAAAATGTCAATGGACCGGAACAAAGTGTAACTTGTCAGGATAAAGCAATGTACCAAATATCAAATGAATATCTGCAAAGTGTGGAGATTAAATATTTGCATTAATTTTCTATGTCCAAGGGCTATAACTCAGTAAAATATCAATGAACCGGAGCAGAATTTGAACTTAATCTGTAATTATCACGGTAAATCAATATATCAAATGAATATCTGCAAGCATGACCCAAAAAAGTGCGGAAACTAAGTATTTACGTTCAGTAAATGCATCAATAGACTGAAACAAAATTTGAAATTGATCTTTAACTTGCCAAGGTAAAACAAGGTACCAAATATCAAATGAACATTTGTACGCATGACGAAAAAACTGCGGAAAACTGATTTGCCGGAGTGACAGACAGACGAACAGACGGACGGACAGTGTGCAAATTAAAGGTATCATTCTGCTTCGCCGGGACTAAAAAAATATTTTAAGGGACAGTATGATACTACGTCGGTTATTTTGACAGAATTGCAAATGGGTGCAAAGGAGCCCCTGCATACATATTGTAGAACCCCATTTGTTTAGAATACTTCATTAGCCGATAGGGGTCGTTGACTCCCTAATAATCGCTGGCGCATGCGCCCAGTGCTTAAAGATAAGATATCCATAAGTTTCTTTATAGGATGAATTTTGAAGATGAATTTTGAAGAACTTCTGTAGTATAGTGTAGTACCTGGCCAATTCTTGCGCGTACATAAAAAGTTTGGTATTTTAGTTTGATAGCTATTAAGTTCGGATTTTAATTTCTGTATCAATGGGTTGTTTTGTTTTGATTCCAAAGGCGCATTGAACATAGAAAGAATGAATGGCAATAAAGCCGAGTTCTGGGTGATTGTCTGGTGTTATAGCGTATAATGCAGATCCCGTATTTAGTTGAAAATTTTACCCAAAAAGGTTATTTTGTCTTATTTCCGGGGAGGGAAATAGAACAACCTAAGGTCGCATGTCCTTCACAATGAAGACAAACGATGAAATTCAGTCCTAGGGGGTGTAGCTCTGCTTGATTTTACAATTATTGAATTAATCATAAACGAATTGAATCAGAATTAGAAAATAGCTTCAATAATTATAGGTTATCTTTCTCCAAATTTAGCTTGTTTTGTTAAGAAGACAACACATTGATGGATTTGAAAAAAAACCCACCACAGATTGTAAATGACAGTGTGAGTTATGCTCATGAATACATTGATTTTCTGTTCTAAATTTTCACAGAATCTCTTATTTGCTCTCGTCTTATCAGAGTGATTATTGTTTATATACAAAAAGCAAACTGAGGTGAGAGCTTCTTTGACCTTGAATAGGATATTAGTTTCAGGCTTGTTTTTTTGTATTTTTAAATTCAAATTTGCATTTGATAGATCTAGACGCTCAATATGCAGAGTTTAATGAGGGTTTTTATGCGTTATTGTTATTCGTAAGTGTTTTTTCACTTCGTTTTATGGACGTGGTATCTGAGATAAAAGATTGATCATTTTCCAGTTAAAAGCAGGTAAAATAGAAATAGAATCACGTCGCTAAAATATCAGCTGATATGGTCATAATATATAATCATCCTGGAATTATTTCAAAGATGAAAGATAGGCGAGTAGATGGCAGTATTGTCAATAGGATGTTATCATGAAGCTTACAAAGATCCTACATTGTACACTAGAATTTGACACCAGCAGCAAACCACTGAAAACTAGATAAATTTCAGGAAACTAGTGCTAGCGACATTTACATATGTATTATACTGAAATATATCAAGAAAACAGCAACATTTTATGTACACGTTCTATAAAGTTATGCAAATTGGTTACTAGTACCTTTAACGAGTTAAATTCTGTATGCTATATATTAAAACATTACAATATTTTGTTAGTCGTAAACACTTGCTGTTTCATACACAGGTACATTTCATTTCATTTCTCGATGAAAGCACCATGACGCGCAAGTGATCTTTCTACGTGACATAAGTCTATATTTATTTTATAAAATACTTGTTGAAGTATGCAAGATTTACGTCAACATTTTTAATTCTAATATTAATTGATTGAATGTTGTTTAACGTCCCTCTTGAGGTTATTTCACTCATATCGAGACGTCACCACAAATGTAGGTCTATGCCTAGGTCTTTGAGAAGGGAGGGATCTTTATCGTGCCACAACTGCTGTGACATGGGCCCTCGGTTTTTGCTGTCTCATCTGAAGGACCACCCCATTTAGTCGCCTCTTACGACAAGCAAGGGGTACCGAGGACCTATTCTAACCCGAATCCTCAGGGCATTAAATCTAATAAAGTCAGCTCTACTGACTTGTAACTGTTTCAAAATATTATCATCAACTCATTCCTGAAGAAACACATGAACATTTTTCAAGAAAGATATAATTCAAAAGTCTATATGCTGTTTGCTTCCTGGACAAACACATTGCCCATATCATTCTTTAGATACACAACATCAATCATATTTCAAAGAAAGATATCTATACAATTTGGGGTTAGAAGTTCAAAAGTGATGACCAGAAAGAGAGATTGACTTTGAGATTGATGCCAACTCCGGTATCATTCAATTCGTATACTTTGTAGTTGTTCTAAGATGGATATAAGAAAGGTGAAGATAACAAACCGTGATCAATCTCATAAATCCCCATCTTCGCTAGCCAAGGGTGACGATCCACGGTGTTTCTCTATTGAATAGAGAATCACCGTGGATCGTCACCCTTGGCTAGCGAAGATGATAAATCCCATAAGCAATACAAAATAGATAAGTTGGGCAAACACGGACCCCTGGACACACCAGAGGTGGGATTAGGTGCCTAGGAGGAGCAAGCATATTGCTATACAAATATGGGAAGTTGACAATGGAGAAGCTGAAACCACCCTGTTTGTAATAAAGATGAGACCACGTGGTCAAAGTTTATTGTCAAAATGTGTATATTTTTACCAGAACTTACAGCTTTGTTAGTTTACTAGTTTATCGGAAATTCTTGTTAAATCAGTGATATATCTATGGATGGACACAACCCTTCAATATTCAAATGTTGCATCTGACCAACATTTTCCTGATGTTTATATCGGTACCTGCATCTTCTGTGTGGCTCTCATGTAGTATCTGTATCACACAACCAATCATGATTCGACTGCATCTGTCCTATATTTTCTGAAGTAACCAGGTTATGGTTTTAAAGCAGGTCCATTCCTAAAGCATGATTCCATGCAATATGATGTGTATGAGGCATTGAGAAATGGACCTGCTACAAGCACAATAGACCTGCCAAACATCAGTAAGCTGTTGGTCAGATGCTGTATTCGAATGGTTGTGTATATCTATAGACAAATCATTCAAGAAAGTTTAAAGTACATAGAGGTTTCGGTAAGCTAGTGAACTAAACAACGCCACGCAGGGCCCCACTGACAGCTCATTGATAAATTTATTCTGGGAGGCTCATCACTTTAATCTACCGCATCTATAGCCGGTTTTCTTCAGATAGTAATCCTCCTGGCGAGATATGTTGCCTTTCGGAAGTTCCTGCGTATACATCATGCTCTAAGGATATTATCAAATTACAGACAATCAAATGAGGTCTGTTACATGTTCTAAATTCATGTTTGCTACCAATGGATTTAAAAAATTACATTATTCGTGAAAGAGTTTGCAAACTTTGAGCAAAAAGGTTTTCCTACGAGGAATTCGTTTGTGACATTTTATGGGGAAGAGCTGTAAAAGATAAAGATATAGCCCCTAAGGGAAAACTGCAAGCTAAAATAAAGTACACTAATGTTTGCCACGCTATATGTGGAAGTCTTCAAATTTGAAGTAAAACAGATGTTTCCCCAAATACTAAAAGATAGTTTGTCGCCTGATCATGAGTTAATCAGGTGACATAATACGATAACACATCGATTCCAAATCTTTCTTCTAATGTCCGAGTCGTTCACCACAATTGACTTATAATTGTTGTCCAGTTTAATATTTTCTCTAAAGCTATATGGATTTCCCCCAGTGTGGTAAATTATTGCAGACAGGTATTCAGTTTAATTTCGATAGGTAAACACCATGAAATGTCACTCGTTTTAGGTACCATGCGTATAACATGACTAACAGTGGAAGATTGTCAATAATGCTACATTTTAAGGCTGCTTGTCATCACAGGAAGGCATTATGACCTTGTCAAAAGCTCTATAATTACCAAAATATATCAATTTCTGAAGTTTGTGTTTTGTTTTAAGTGGCATTATCTGTAGGACCACAAATTCTAACCAAGGCATGACGCTCAGAGCCATAGTGGTGAGGATATAAAGTGCACTGCCAATGCCTACCACGACAAGGAATCTCCGTAATTAAGAGCATACCGCAAAGACCCGGATATTCACTTCTGATCTGATCCTGGGCGCTTCGTTAATTTCTAAAAAAAAAAAAAAAAAAAAAAAAAAAAAAAAGTTGATGGATATGAAAATGATAGTGAACGACTGAAATATTTATAGACCGCCATTGTACATCATTACTACATGACTGATCGTCATTACTATGTAGTAACTATGTATAGCTTACCTTTTATTTGGGTCTTGGAAAATATTTTTAAAATTGCTTATTTCATTTATTCATGAAAAAATGCAAAACTTCTAAAAGATGATGAATTAACATTGTAGAATGTAATCAAAGTACTGAGATTACTGATAGGCGGAAACAGGTTTGTTAGTATAAAATCATACTTCAACTTGACGTTTCATCTTGTAACCTGAAAATCAATAAACGTCATAAACTCTTTAGGGGCAACCACTGTTTTAAGTTTACTAACAGTCAAATAAAGAGTTCTCAGGATATTGAGCAGACAATATTTTTCATTTTGAAAATACAGAAGGGTATGAACTGCAACGCTGTGTGCCAGCATACTTCTTGAAGCGCACTAGTATGCTGACGTGAAGCATTGCTGTTTATAACCTCATGTATTTTCAAAATGAAATCTATTTTTTATATTTACCACAAAAAGGGGGTCATAGACCACAAAATGGCACGGAATGACCAATTTTGTAAGAGTATTAAACCAAATAGGAGTTGCATCCTCGTAATACATCCTCTCCTGATCCGCGTATGTAAATACTAAAGCAAATAACTCCGGCTTATGAGTCTGACAAGCTTATACTTATATCAATGAACCATTACCACAAAATAGGAAAGACTCTCTCTCTCTCTCTCTCTCTCTCTCTCTCTCTCTCCTGTTTAAAGAACACGTGTAGATGTATATGCATCTGCACTATCAAGTTCTTCGTCATTTCCAAGAACCGCAATCACTCCAACATGTGGACGTTATACTATTTAGTCTGTCATACACAATACAGAAAGAAACATATTCCATTTTGATATTTCACCTGATTTAATGCAGTTGATTGACATAGGCTGAATGTGTTGCATTTTGTATAATGAATTATGTTGGAATGCAGTGCAAACGGATTCACATTGTGTATCGCGAAAAATTTCAATGCCCAGAACAAAATGGTTATCCGCGTTCGGTGTCATGTCATTGTTGTTCCCAATTCTAATATATCTGTATTTTATGTGAATTCATTTTTGGGAGTTGATTTTATCAACTTCTCTATGCAGTCACTCGGCTCAAGGTGGTGTGCACCTGAACACTTCTTTACAAACAGATGTAATGCTCAGCGCTTGCAGCAAATAGTTCGTAAACCGTTTACGTATTACACGTTTAAATGCATAGTTTCTGTAAAATTTACTTTTCCACCGTCGGTCAATTGAGTATGTACATTGAAAAACGACCAAAATATCACTAGAAATACAATCTAATGTCGACAGCGATATTTCACACCATTCAAAAATTCCTACACGCAGACAGAATATCACCGATCGTAATATACAGTACAGGTAAAAAACAGGGGTCCCGCGGACTGAAAGTGAGCCTAGAAAAAAAGTCGGTGTCTTTGAAATTGCGGTTTCTGTGTATTCTATAGCATTTGCGTGGACCTTTCAAATCCAAAAATATGTACATATACACACGTGTCCACAATCGGGAAAACAAACGATCGGCAATGATAGTAGAGTCAGCTGATTTGTGTTAGCGTCAAATTGAAGCGAACTCAAAATATTGTGAATCGTCACATTTAATGCTGAATTAAATATTGATGAAAAACCCAAATATTTTGTTGTATTCTAGAAAATTTGTCATAAATTTAAAATCAAATCACACGCCATAGAATTTCAGGGTTTTTTAAATACACTTTTCCCCGTGGGCCGCGACCAAGTTCTTAAGCAGCAAGCGTCAGCTGATTGACAGATATAGCACGTGTACCTCGTGTGTAACAATAGAAATTATGTAATGAATAAAATGTCAATTTAGTTTTCCTTTGTTAAATAGAGAGATTAAATTATTTTGTTGCATTTAAATTCATAATCATGGTGAAAAAACTTTCCATTTAAAAAAAATACATATTTTCCCGTGGGCCGCGACTAAGTTCTTCAATGATTTTATTGCCTTTAAGAGTCGTAATGGTGGAATAACTTTCCATAATATCTGATTAATTAATATTCAATTAGACTTTTAAATTACTAATTGTGTAGAATCAATAACACTTATATTTTATATGCACTTCTCTGTCGATTCACGTAATCTTCATTATTTATACACAAAGTTGAACCCATTATTTTCTTTTAAGTTAAAATCGCTCAATAGAAATGAAGGAGTGAAAAAAAAATGAATTTCTTGATATTCTATTCATCATGTTGAATGATATGAAAAAGTTTTATAGCTGTATGTATCATTTACTGAAAGTTTTGTTTTACTATAAAGTCATTCAATTATCACATCTTCAAATACAAATTGGATTCTTTCTACGAATTAAAAAGATGAAAATATATTGTCACAGTGAACAATTTATCCCAAGACGAGGTCCTTTATGCAAATACCATCAACAATTAGCTTCACGAAAAAGGTACGAGAATATCTTTAAATCATACACATGGACGAAGACCAAGTAAAGGCGTTTAACCTGGCAAAGGACACCATAATTTCATTATAACTAAACAAGCCGGTTGTGGAAAGACAAATATGATTAAAACCTTCAGAGCGTTTCACGGTTTGGTTTGTAATTTTTCATGGAAATTCGAAAGAACCATGAAAGCACAACTGACACAATCTGACTAAAGTACCGACCTTTATTATATATATATATATATATATATATATATATATATATATATATATAAGCACTAAGTTCCAACAACACCCGATACTTAAGAGTGTCGGATCCACAACATTGATACAAGGTCAAATACAAAAAATTATACAAAGCACTAAAATGTCGTTTGTCATTTTAGTGCTTTGTATATATATATATATATATATATATATATATATATATATATGTGTGTGTGTGTGTGTGTGTGTGTGTATGTGTGTGTGTGTGTGTGTGCGTGCGTGTGCGTGCATGTGCGCGTGCGCTCGTGTGTGTGTGTTTAATATAATATAGGTCTGCACTTTAGTCAGATTGATATACTTATATATTTTTAATATGATATAGGTTTGTACTTTAGTCAGATTGCAATTGACAATGCTTCACATACCATTCGTTTTTCAAAAGGTGTGACTTAATATAAACAAAAAATTTCATCAAGCCCCTTCCATGTGTTCAGATCCAAATTCGATCATAAAAATCAAATAGTATTATTTCTTTGGGTAATTGATAAAAAGAATCAAAACTTTATGTTATAAGATTAAACAAATGTCATGCCATCAAGAAGCACATGTGCATGCATCGCACACATACGTGGTGTGTATAATTATGATGATAATGATAATAATAATAAAAAAGACTAACATTTTCCAATCCCAAACCCCCATATAATTTTAGATCATAATCAAATATTGTTCTGTTTTGATCTAACCTTCAAGTAGAGATTTTGTCAACATCATTATGCTCCAAATCATGATTAAGAGTCTACAAAGGTGAGATATTTGGATATGTTTCCAATTATTTTTCCAGACATTGGAAATTAAAAATTTTCTTTTACATCCAAATCTATATTATCATTTTCACTTTCTGTGGTATTTTCTGACACTCAGGACACCAAAGAGAAATTCCCCCTATTTTCCATGCTATAAGCCTAAACTTATCAGCCGTTTGTACATAATAAACAAGCGCCATTTTACTATCATCGGTATTCTCTTACCTTTTCTTGCAACCAATGGTATTCGTGAACCTGTTCGGGTTCTTTTTTTTTGTTTTGTTTTAAAAATAGTGGACCACGACAGAAATATATCAACATCACACCTTCCGTTCATTGTAGGTGGTGAGGTTATAACGTTGCAATTGAACAGCGTGAAGAAATTATTGCGCACCAAATAGCGATGCATTTAATCCAAGGGTCATCAGTAGATTTAGAACGACTGTTCTTTTCAGTTGGTAATTGCTCTTTTGATAGGATTTCTCAGCAAAGTGCAGATCTTTATAAAATGTCACCGGCTGAATTGCACGCTTTATGCATTTCTAATGATCATTGATATTACATTTTAAAAAAACCGATTTGTATGCGAAATTTTAGTATTCCATTAAAAATACTGAACTGATTGAAGTTTAATATTGTATCAAAATTACACCCGAAAAACCATTAAAAAATACAAGGAGGGGGTGGGACATGGAGTAGGGAAAAAATGAAAAATTAGCATAAACTAAAGAATTACAATGTACATGTATTAAGTTATGTGTGGAATTTTTCCAAACATGTTCTTGCGCTAGTGTAGTGACATATTTTGACAAAAATGAGCAATTTTTAGAGTATTACTATATAATATGTTGGAATAGTAAAACAGAATTCAGACAATGTGTTAACTTACCATTGTCTATATGTAGGTGCACATAAATAATTGTGCGTTGATTGTTATAGAGACACAACATAAGTTTATGACTTCTGAGTGTACTTCTCTATTCTTTTATTATTATTTTGGAATAATTCTCAATCCCAGAAGCATCTGGTGGAAATCTAGATAAAATCAACTCCCATCAGTACTTTCAGTACTTTGATTAAGTATTTCATTCTATCAGTATATCATGTGATAAAGGATTTTTTTCCACACTTTTACTAAACGTTTTGGATGTGTTTACAGCAAAACTCAAGGCTACGCTAAAGAAGATCCAGCATTGCTACATAGTATCTTTGAGTAAAAGGGATTCTTTGTTTCCTTCTCTTGAAACATATTGTAATTTGATGGAGTCATTTGAAGGTCAGAAAAGTATCTAAAACTACCCACACATTAGAAATGATATAAGGTACTTGTATTTTTGGACAAAATCAAGGTCAACTTCATTGAAAGTAAAAACGGAATGTTTACGAGGCCGGAACTTTGTAATACATTAAGGTTACAGGTAGTATGTGTCATCCCTGGATTTCATCACCCAATTCTATTTTTAAAGAGGACACCCAATTATTCCTCGCACAGTAAACTTGCATTTACTTCTTGTACAGTGTAGCCTGTTTTGGCGAAACACTTGATAATGTCCAAGTTTTGAAAAGGACTAAACAATCTGTGACCTGAAAAAATTATATTAATGACCTTTCATGTGGAGATCAGGCATTGAGGATGGGTGTAATTGATTGTTTAACGTCACTCTCGAGAATTTTCCACTCATATGGTGATGTCACCTTTACCGGTGAAGGGCTGCAAAATTTAAGCCTATGTTCAGCTCTTTTAAGGACCTTTGAGCATGAAGGGATCTTTATCGTGCCACACCTGCTGTGACACGGGACCTCGGTTTTTGCGCTCTCATCCGAAGGACCGCCACATTTAGTCGCCTCTTACGACAAGCAAGTGGGTATTGAGGACCCATGCTAACCCGGATCCCAACGGGATGGGATGGTGTGAATGATGTTACATATACAGCTTTAAATACACGTTGCATTACAGGTGCTATTCTCTAAATTCCTATGATCTGTTAATAATATTCATATCCTATCTTTCATCTTATCTAAATACTAACTTTTTTGCTATTGATTTCATTTAAAAAATAGACATGCATTTAAAAAAAAAAAAACAATCTTCCAAAATTAATGATAGGTTATTGTATGTCACTGTGCATACAAGAGAGTAACAAGCCTTTGAACTTGGTTCTGAAACAAACATTCGAGATTATTTGAGTTTATATCAAATAGTCCGTATTAATTTTGATACACCCTGTAGGTCGGGTCTACGTGACTTTAGCGGCTATATGGTACAAGTTAATTTGTATGCAATACGTCACACTCGGTACTCCCTGTGATCGAACCCATTCATTACCCTTTTTCCAACCGAAACACCCACCCACCCTCACCCAATTTTAAATTGTATATACATGTTTCCTTTTGGTTCTGCTGTTTCCTTCTCTTTCATAAGTTAGCAACTGATGAAGACTCCCAACAGGTTTCCTTAAAAAGTAAATGGTGAAACCTGGACCACACCAAGTGTGACTGCATTGCCATTCGGGATGGAGTGCCTTAATAACAACTTTTTAAATGTTAAGGGGGATTTTTTAATTTTAAGGCAAATTGTTGATACAGTGTATTTGAGTCTAATCAATTAGACTGTCGCATGTTAAAGGGGGGGGGGGGGGGGGGGGGGGGGGGGGGGGGGGGGGGGGGCTGGGGACTAGGGAGTCGGTAATGGTATGTGATGACTGTTTCTGGTACAAAACCTGGTTGTTTCCCCCACCTGCTTCTGAAGCAGGGGGCAATTTACAGTACTAAAAGTCGTACAAGTTAAAACAAGTAAACTAATAGTGGGGCCACCACCGGGGACGGTTGGGCCCACATCCACCTCACTTCAGTGAGGGGATGCTACAGTCTGATGCATGTTAGGGGCGTATGTCTAACATGATAATGTACATACCAGGTAGCACTGCAAGAGACAGGGTGAGAAGGGCGGGTCTCGCTTACCTCCTTAGAACGCTGGCGTCCGTTCAGGTCTGGGCACTGAATGTTTTACTCGCCCCCCCCCCCCCCCCACCCCACCCCCCCCCCCCCCAGTGTACCCCTTACAAATTAAGTTAAACTGGCTCACTGGGCGACTCCCCAGTTACCCCACAAAAAATAATCACATGCGGCCGATATTGTCCATTTCAGTATATCCTGAATGTGTCATTGCTGTTATATGAATAAATTGGTAAACGTTGCTTGTGTCTGTTATTCACTGCAATGAGTCATGGACTGTTATTACAGCCAATTTTTGTTTGTTTGGTTTTTATCTATCAGGCGGATTCTTTAATTAATGAGAATTTAACAGCCTTCAGATGAAAAAACAGATTGAAACAAATTTTATATATCTATACTTGAATTTACGTAGGAATGAATTATATATAGAAATATTCACATTTCCAATGTACATGTACCTTTGATATATTTACCAATTCAAATGATAGCCGTGAACATTGTGCGTATGAATTTTAATGTAGTACACCATTTTAATATAGTACAGCGTTTTAACGGCTGGGAATATTCCGACTGAAATCACGGTCCGTTATCTTCACCTTTCATGGAAATAGAATGTAATTATAAAAAAAACCCATAAACTTCATTTTTGAAAATACATGTTATAAACAGCAACGCTACAGGCCATCAAACTTTTTATGAACGTTAACGTGCTACATGAAGTACTTGTATGCTGGCCTTTTGTCCTCATGTGTTAAAAATGAGATTTATTCATTTAATACAAGCAGAAGAATTGTTTTAGAAAGTAGTGTTCGTTACCTGAGACACACGCAAGCACACACACCCACCCACCCCACCCCCACACAGGTAAACTAGAAAAGGAAAATGGCATGGCAAGGACTTTTGTGATTATCTGAATTGCTCTTTTAAAAATTCGTTAAATATATACAGGTAAAAGATTTGATTTCTGAAAGAATTGTGTTATTTGATTATTCATACGCGTGGAAAATAATATATGCACGTGTACATATATTTGTAACGCAACATTTGATGCCCACTCCCTGTTTTCAATTTCAATCATGGGGACTAATATCTGAATGACGCGTACGCGACTGAAACAACTTTTACCAGCTGTGAAATTCAGTGACTCGATCAATAGTTAAAAACGACCGCGGTGATCCTGAAATGGGTTACAGTAAACCCAATGCAAACAAAATTATCTTGCTGTCGCTAAGAAATTGCCATCTTTTGACACGTGGAATTTTATTTTACCGCATCACCGCTTCATAAAAAGTAGGCTTGCGTATAGCGTTGCAGTTCCCACTCTCATGTATTTTCATAAATTAATTTTATATTCTTATATTTACAATGCCAATGTTTTTGCCTTCAATATATTTACAAATTGAAATAATAGCCATTTCCTCGTGAGTCCGTTGCAGTTGTAAACCGTGCGCGTATGAATAGAGATGAATTAAAATGCATTTATTTTAATGGCGCATCATGGAGTATGCCGATGTGAAGCGTTTATATCCTCATTAAAATTATCTTTTATTTACATTGTGCTTTTACTTCTGTATGAATTCCCAGTCTTTGAAATAGACATACATGTACTGTATTTATCAAGATGCATACGCGCATTGCTCATAACTGCAGCGCATTCACGAGAAAATGACTATCATTACAATTTGTAAACATATAAAAGGCAAAAACATGAAATTGTGAATATCGGTACGTGTATGCATACATTTACGTACTTTGCTTCACGAGAAATAATCCCTACAAAAATTGTTTTTGGCTGTGAATGTTTGACTTCCTCAACCGGTCATTCAAGTAACAGAAGACTCATTATTTATAAATGACAAAATTATCGTCAATGAATTCTAATCTTAAAGATAATAAGTTTTGGAGTAGGTGACAGACTGGAAACTCTATCTTTCCCATTAAGGTTATATGGCTATCCATTTCAGAAAAGACATTGACTAATGATCTACGTCTCTCAATAAAAAACCCAGCAATGAATATTTTACATAAATGCAGCGCAATATTGATTGATAAAACCCATTACCCCATGTTAACAGTCCTCGATTATTCACAGATTTATGATAACTGAGATTCACAGATTAAAGATGCTTAAGAGTATCTTATGTTAAAGTGAATAATTCTAGACATGCCATGCGACTTTATAGTAACCTAAATTTATTCCAGGATAAAAGAGCGTTGCAGAAAGTGATACCGTCATTTCGTTAAAACATGACGTCGACTTTACCGCTTGCTTTCTGGATAACGTCACGACGCACTTTTTCTTGTCGTCTTTTTTTTTTATGCATTGGCTTGGGTTTAGAAGGCTAATGCTATTCTTCTGTTTGTGTGCAAACGTCGTGTTTTCGATGACAGAACTTCTTTTTGTGTGTTTAATATTCACATACTTATGTTCACAATCACGTTCAGTACCGGACATTTCAGCACGTTAATATGTATGTACTGTTTAAAACATATTGGGTGAATAAAAGATATGAATTTGTGAAACGTAGTTAAAACAAAATTATTAACCAATGTCGTTGTTTATTCCTCAGCCTGATTATGTATCAAGGACTTTTTGTGCATAGTATGTTTGAAAGGTTTATCTGCACATGTGACAGAGAACAAAATCAAAAACACTCTGGGGTTCCGTGTGCTTCTTGTGGAATTAGAGTTAGGAGTTTGACCTAGGAGTTAGTTTGCTTCTTTTGGAATTAGAGTTGACTAGTTTGACCAAGGAGTTAGTTTGTTTCTTTTGGAATTAGAGTTGAGGAGTTTGACCTAGGAGTCAGTTTGCTTCTTTTGGAATTAGAGTTAGGAGTTTGACCTAGGCGTCAGTTTGCTTCTTGTGGAATTAGAGTTAGGAGTCAGTTTGCTTCTTTTGGAATTAGAGTTGAGGAGTTTGACCTAGGCGTCTTGTAGAGTTCGGGTGTTGAATTTCACCTTGGAGTCAGCATGCTTTATGTGGAGTTGGGGGTGTTGAATTTGACTTAGGAGTCAGTATGCTTTATGTGGAGTTGGGGGTGTTGAATTTGACCATGGAGTCAGTATGCTTTATGTGGAGTTGGGGGTGTTGAATTTGACCTTGGAGTCAGTATGCTTTATGTGGAGTTGGAGGTGTTGAATTTGACTTAGGAGTCAGTATGCTTTATGTGGAGTTGGGGGTGTTCAATTTGACCTTGGAGTCAGTATGCTTTATGTGGATTTGGGGGTGTTGAATTTGATTTAGGAGTCAGTATGCTTTATGTGGAGTTGGGGGTGTTGAATTTGACTTAGGAGACAGTATAATTCTTCTTGCAGAGTTAAGGGTGTGGAATTTGACCAGGGAGTCAGTATGCTTTTGTGGAATTAGGAGTATTAAATTTGACCTAGGGGTCACTAGGGTCTGCATGCTTTTTGTGGAGTTAAGGGTGTTGAATTTGACATAGGAGTCAGTATGCTCTTTGTGGAATTAGCATTGTTGAATTTGACCTGGGAATTAGTATGTTTCTTGTGAAGATATGTTGTTGAATTTTCCCTTGATATCATGCACAATAGATCATACTTCTTGTGGAGTTAGTGTTGAACTTGACCTTTTTTCAAGTTTTCTATCTACGAAAATGAACTAGCCCATGATGATATAATTCGAATTTAGCTGGCAGCAAGTCATCCAAAAATTGAATAATCGTACAATATTTATCACGATATAAATTTTCTGCACTTAAAGACCCTCTGTAGTAATCAGAAATATTTTTAGGCAACCAGAGTACTGCATATATTCTATGGTTATACATACATGTATGTAAAGTATAAAGGATGGGGTTTGTCTAATTGTGACGTCATCTTTTACATATCTCCTTAGGATTTCAGCGCCTTCATCAGGATGCATGGAAAGCAACTTCCGGTGTTACTGAAGCACCGTTATATCGTATTTCGCAAAGGTACATTTAACCTACATATACCTTCCAAAGAAAATACGGGTGTTGGGGGTCAAGGTTTATTGCCTTATCTAGATGAAAAGATCGCACAGTCGTTCATTTGGGATCAGGGTCTATTTCAAATAATTTTTCAGTTTACAGCTAATTAAATCTAGCAATTTGTCATGAGTTCTCAGACTGGTACCGCCCCCCCCTTCCCTTCAAATCCGACCTTGAGTGTTGGTGGAGGCTTTTAGATATTAGACTATTATTTTGTGTATTGTCGCCCAATTAGTACACTATTATTGTGACAGGTTTTAAAATAATGTCAAAATTTTGATTTGTAACACACGGAGAAACTGGAACAGGAAAAAGCTATCTGGCATAAGACGTACCTCTCTTTTATCATTTTTATACTCTAAACAGAGCGGCGGATATTGTAATAACTTTATAAAGATTGTTCAATTAATTAAAAAAATCCGGCTCAAGTACAAAATAAGACGAAAATAGGAAAGAGGGTGTTGCACCGAAGCGGGAACTTTCCCAAACCCGAGCTCCGTGCCAGCAATCGTGACGTAGAACTGACCTGCATTCATATTTATACTCATTGCGTATGTGCCATTTAAATACCTGTATGATTCCCTAGTACTAGGGACAAGCCTAATACATTTTATGTGTCAATACATTATACATGTAGTCTAAAGATATTTTTTTTGAAATCGTGAAAATTAAATTGTCTTCTTTCTTTCTGAGTATCAGATACAATGTATGCGGTTACATGTTACGAGTGTATCAAATACTTTTACTATACTACTACTGTCCAAAAGCTCTTATACTCGTATGTATCATTTTCTACAACCAACAATTGGCAATTATACTTGACTGACCACAAAACAAAATATGGGAAGTTTGATACGTATTAATAAAGATCAACATTAATGGAAGTACATGCACCTGTAAAAATTGATTCAACATGGCAATTTGCTACTGGAACACATATAATACTCACCACTCAAACTGTTTAACGGTTATTTACCTTGTTTGGCCTTAAAGGTTTTCTTCCAAACCTTTGCAAAGTTCACAACGGTTTTTCGTAAAAGGCACCATGCCTTTGTCAACAACTTTCATTAAAAAAAACCCAGATAAGTTCTCGTTAGCAGCCTTGACTATTAAAACACAGGTATTGCATGCTGTATTCGGCGTGTTTGTTGATAGTCCTATTCACAAACTAAATAGTGTCCAGGTTGGAAGCTTATACCAAACTCGGCACATGGTAATAAACATGTTTATCATGAAACATTTATAAAAACTAGAAGCGTGTTTCAATTAAGAAAAAAAATCTAGATGGAAAACGTAATATTAAAAAAAAATGTGTTCGTGAGGGAGTCGAACCCGGTCGTTTTAAAAATAGAAAACATCTTTACATGTACATGTAAGAGTCAACGACCTTACCCACAGACCCACGCATTACTAAGGAAAATTAACGTACAGGTGAAGTTGAAAATAATACCAGTGAAAACTTTCCTATTTTTTGAAATTTACATAAAAATGCCCTCGTGAAACAAAATTTCAAAGCGACAGTTTTTTAGAGGAAAACTCGAAGAACATGTTCATGCTAAATTTATTTTGTTTCACGGAGGCAGTTTTTTTGGAATTCGGGGATACCCATCCATTTTAACGCTAAATATCATATAAATCGCTTATTGCTCGATTTAAACTCGAAATATTCTGGCTAATTTTGTCAATACACGTCTTTTAAACTTATTTTCAAAAATTATTGAATCAAGACATGCGTTCCAAATGGTTTTATCATATATTTGAATAACTTGATTTTTTCAATCTTTCATGCAACACCTTTAGGGAAATTACCATGAAATGTGCAACACCCTCAAAGGATTATTCATTTTTATTTCAGTCATGTCAATATCATAGATACATGGCACACACACATATAACTCCATGTACCCTGATCCACACAAATGAAAAAGTAGGCATTTGCACAAGGGATGACCATGCGATGCAGACCGTTTTACATTATTTCCATATTTTATTCACAAATCTTTCCAGCAAGTCATCGTCGATACGACATATACAGGTTTTACTAGATGGATTCGACTTTAATCTCGTACACATGTTCATATTCCTACATTTACATTTCCGGTGTTTTTGCCTTTACTATCTTTACATACTTTTTACCAATTTCCTCATGAATGCGCTGCAGTTGTGAACATTGCGCGTATGAATCTAAATAATAATATAGTACAGTGTACATCTATTTCAATGGTTGGGAATTCCAACAGAAATGGAAGTAAAATGTAAATATCAAAAATAAAGAACAAGGGACGTTATTGGCCAAAATTTACCGCGTTTCAAAAGCCGATCATATTTTGCAGGTAGAAAGGTGATAATTTTCTCGTTTCATTCATATATAACATGTACCATTTACTTGTTGCTGATATTGAGAAAATAACGTTACAATATTGCATTGTTAACTCTGACGCTATCTTCCGACGGTCGCTTTTTCGGAACGACGTCATCGACCTAATAGGATTTACAGTCCCTCGATTCTTCTAGAATATTTTTCTAAAAGTTACAATTTTAACTTTTTATATAAAAATACTCATTGAGATCAAAAACTATCAAACTTTATCGTGTTCATGGACATTTTGCGGAAGGATATTATGTTAATTAGAGTGAGGAAAATAATGCGTGTATTTGCCAAAAATTGTTGAGTAGAACGCAATCATATTTTCGAAGTCGCTGTTCGATGTCCTCCTATTCAAATGAATTATGGAAAAGAAAATGGCTCTTGAATTTTCATTTTTTTTTTTTTTTGGTGATAAATATGAACACTCCGATTAAAAACGTTGATTGAGTCCGATAAAATTACTTGTTATGCCATATACACCAGGGACTATATAACAGGTCTGCTTGCATACGTATGTAACATACATGTTACAGTACATACGATAAAATATGTTTGCCAGCTGTGGGTATTTACAAAATATATTGAATAGAGCGTGGTACAAGTACTAAACGATACAAATTTATGTTGCATGAATGGGATATCATTTTCTTGGGTAAAGCAAAACACGTCAAGTAATATGCATGTGACTCCAGATGGTATATTACATACAGCAAATACATTAAAAAACCTCACAAAATGCATTCCCCTAAATCCTCAACAAAGAGTAGTTCTCTCTCTCTCTCTCTCTCTCTCTCTCTCTCTCTCTCTCTCTCTCGTGTTCATCTTTGATAAATGAAAATTACATCAGTCGGTGGGCATGTCATTGCATACACCGACATTCAGTCTAAATCTAGCATTGCGTAGTTTTACTGATGTAAACACATCAAATGTGTATGTATATATCCGGAACAGGTATCAGTTATTCTTCAAATGGACTCTGTGAAGTTGTTTGAGTACGTGTATAGACAGTGTGGTATATTTAACTGCTTTTCCCAGGCCCTTAGAATCGTAAGGGGGAGGGGGAGGGTGGTCCCATTTCATTTTGTCAATGACCAATATCTGTTATTTTCATAAGCGAATAGATATATTGGGTGATCCCCCACTCCTTTTTTATAGTAGTTTTGAATGAGAAAAGTGTAAACTTGAAAGTATTGAATTGGATCGCCTCCTCCTCCTCCTTACCATCATGATCTGTTATTTTCATTTGCGAATAAGGATATATTGAGTGACCCAACCCCCATATTCTTGATAGCAGTGTTGAATGAGAAAAAAAGGCTTAAAATTATTAATTGAACCCATGTAGCGAAGGATGACCCCCTTCCCCGACGATTTAAGAATTCGAAGAAAGGTTTTTTGCATTTGCTAAATAACTACCAACTTTCCTTCGACCCCCTCCCCCCCCCCCCCCCCCCCGAAAAATGATGCTACGTGTCTTCAAGAGCTAGTATGTGTAACTACAGGAGACCTTTTTCAAAAATGAATTTAATAAATATCATGCATGTATTTTCGTTTTTCAATGCGCGGGCCAGGCCTATCCAGGACACCTTGACATGAAAAGAGAGAGAGAGAGAGAGAGAGAGAGAGAGAGAGAGAGAGAGAGAGAGAGAGAGAGAGAGAGAGAGAGAGAGACATTACAGTTACCCAGTTTTCCTGATCAGGCCCAATACTAATATAAACTTTTAGTAACAATCTTCACAACACATATATTATATATTTTATAAGATTGGTAAAAGTTCGAGTGTCATTAGGCTGGTCAAGTTGTTCCCATAGCAAAGAAATGGTCGACATCAGCACCCCCCCCCCCCAAAAAAAAATTTGGAGCCCCTCCCGAAACTACGGTGTCTGAATATTTATATCTATACATGTATATATATATCCTGCCCAATTGCCTTTGTTATATATGTGTACCTGAAAATGTGCATCTATTACATCTGCGATATAGAAAAAAATCTGCCAAAACAATAGTCGAAGTTTCGAAATGACCACATAACGCTGGAAGACATATACAATGTATAATGATTTGCTGTTATTCTAATTTTCAAAAAACGTTTTAAGAACCTTTGGAATCAATATCTAATTACTAATGTAGTAATATATTATTTCAACATGTACCATATACATACATGCATGTACGTTAAAAGTGATGCAAGAAAACTGCTTTTAAAAAAAACCCGCACAAACACGTCAATATTATTAGCAATAAGTTTTATGCATTATATTTAATATACTTGTATTAAAGATAGTTTAAAATTTAGCGAAAGAAGTAACAGACATCCCAACTATCTAGCTCTTGAGATATAACGTACCAGTACCCATTTTTGCCGAAAATGAACGAATTTTGGTCCGATTTTTGTAAAAAGAATATAAATTCGAGTTAATGAAGGTCTATGCGTGTCTTTGATTTGATTTTTTAAAATTAAATTTATTCTTAAATAATTTTATTTTGAAAAGACAGGAGGTCCGAACATATTAATTTCCATTCATCATGTGGTGGATTTTTGATCCACCTCCATGACTCGAAAGGTAGACATCATCTGCATTTATTATGTGCAGATTTTTATGGCAAACTAGGTGAACCATTTCAAAATTGTTTGACTTGACTTACTTATTTTAAAAATCGCAAAATAAGTAAAAGTTTATGAGGTTAAATGACTGAACAGTTTGCTTCACTTCTATAACATGCAAAATATTAACTTTGCGTATCGAAAACAGCCGATTTCCGCATTCATTCTTTTTTAAAATTCATATTGTTTGCAGCCAAAAACTGACACCATATTGATAATGAAAGAAGAATAGCAATGGATAATTAAACATGCAAAATATAAATCTGATTGTTGCATGCAAAGGTGTTTTTTTTTTCAGTTTTATAACATGCAAAATATTGACTTTGCGTACTGAAAACGGTCGATTTCCGCATTCCTTCTTTTTTAACATTCATATTGTTTGCAGCCAACAACCGACACCATATTGATAGTGAAAGAAGAATATCAACGGATAATTAAACATGCAAAATATAAATCTGGTTGTTGCATGCAAAAGTATTTGTTTTCGCTAAATTTTAATCAAAATTTATTTCAAATCAACCTTGTTCTTTTATTATTGAAAATACATTTAGGTGTTAATTGTGAGTCTTCACATCGGCATTCTTTAAGAAGAGCGATAGTACTTCATGAAAAATATGCCGGCGTGGAAGCGATGCAGTTCATAACCTTATATGTATTTTCAAAAATGAAGTTTATTTCCCAATTTTTATACTTTACGTACTGACTCAAGCTTGTTATCAAAGAATTGTAATACTTATTATATTCAAATTTTATTTTGCTTATATTATGTTATTTGAAAATATGACGAGACCTTATAAATTTCCATTATCATACACCCATCAAACTTCAAGCAATCATTATAGGAAATATGCCCAAAGAGTTATAGAATTACTAAAATTTCCGTTTTAATAATCCATCAGATATACCTGTACGAATAGTACATTAGCCCTATCGATCAACTTTTGATCATTGGTATGTTTTTCAGTCTGGCACTTCCTTCGCTAATCAAATCTAATAAACACCATATTGATATTGTTTTTCAAAGCCTGTTAGACATTCAATAACAATCGCTGTACAAACGTATGTTACCGGAAGTTTTCCTTCGATCCCAGTCTTTCCAGCCACATAGATTCTGTGGTCCCTTGGTGTCATGTCTCTCCTATAAGGAAGCCATATCAGCCATCATCAGGCTGTGGCATACTTTCTTTGCATGGTATTAATAAAGGGTCTTAGCATAAACTGTGACAGGTAGTACATGTAGATAGACAAACAAAGAGTTTGTGTAAATTATTTCCTCAAATTTGACCAAATTCAACAACCTGTAAATATTTTAAAAATCAAAGGAAATGAAAAATTGTTGAGAATCAAAATCCTTGCACTATGCACATCTTCGAGTTATTTACAAAGGACCTAGCTTCAAAACTGTGAAAGCAAATATAAGGACAAACCATGTCCTTTATTTTTAAAATACAATATTTCCTCAAAACTTACTAAGTTCAACAACCTGTAATTTCCTCAAAACTTGAAGGAAATCGAAGTCCTTGCCACATGCACATCTTCAATATCCATACAAACACTCTGTAAAATAAGATGGTTCTCACTTAAAAATTGTGGGAGGAGTTTGCAGAACAAATTATGTACAATTCATAGAACATTAATTTTCAAATAATCCCGTGGGGATCTGGGTTAGAATAGGTCCTCAGTATCGTAATTTACTTGTCGTAAGAGGCAAATAAATTGGATGAGACTGCAAAAACCGAACTCTGTGTCAGCAGGTGTGGCATGATAAAGATCCCTCCCTGCTCAATGGCCATAACGCCGAGCATAGGTCTGAATTTTGCAGTCCTTCACCGGCAGTGATGACGTCTCCATATGAGTGAAAGATTCTCGAGAGGGATGTTAATTAAACAATATACAATCAATCTATCGACTAAATCAAAACAATCAATCAATAATTTTGAAATGAATGGGCAAAACTTCTCCATGAGAGGTCGAAATGGATCAAAATTGTAGCATGATCTAGTGATCCACAACGAAGCTACAATAACAAGTTTCAGCTTGATGTGTGACAGACAATCTGATTAAAATCAGATCCTCGATCCGCTCCTTTATTTCGAGGATCTGATTTTAATCAGATTGTGTGACAGAGAAATGAAAATAGGAACAGAAAACCCTGATCGGATGAACTGATGAATGTACAAACATGGCTGTATCATAATACGTCTCGTTTAAAGACGGGCGTATAAAAAGGAACTAATGAATTAACTTAAAAAATCAAATTTTTAAATGTAATTTCTATAGTACGTTATATCAATGGGCAGATTACCCAAGCACAAGAAGTACATCTGAATGTTCCATCTTTATCAAGTGATATTGATAGCATCACATCCCTATTTTTATTTTTATTTTCAATTTGACGATAATTAGTTTTCCACTTTTATTTTTTTTTTTATCATGAAATGCGAAGACTAAGAACTGGGATCAACCTCATAACTCCTATAAGAAATACAAAATATAGAGTTGGACAAACACGGACCCCTAGACACACCAGAGGTGGGATCAGGTGCCTAGGAAGAGTAAGCATCCCCTGTCGATCGGTCACACTCGCCACGAGCCCTCTTTCTTCATCTGGGCCCGGTTTTTCGAAAGCTGGGTAACTTTAACACAGTGTTAACTCGGTGTTAACTTCTGTGTTAAAGTAAAACATGTGATTAACTGTTTTTCAAAATGCGAGTTTGCGTTAACACTGTGTTCACGTTGTGTTAACTTTAATCCACCTCCAGTACCTGTGTTAAGTCTTAACACAGTGGTTAAAAATGGCCACCGACTTCATTTTTTGTCCGCCTCAGACCAAAAATCATGAAAATTTCAAAGGTTTAGACATTCTGAAGTGTGTATTGATGCTGAACTATGACGGTGTGTTGTTTATGTTGTCATAAATAGATATATTCGTCAAATGTCATGAAATTTACCTAAGGGGAACAGCTAAAGGAAAAAACTAGTGCAGTTGGATGATGGTGTTACACTTTTCTGTCAGTGGCAATATCTTGCACGTATCTATAGATACTCTCGGCATAAATTTTCAATAAGGGGGAGGGGGTTGTCAATAAAACTCGTATTATATTCACTTACATGAACTCCTGCAACAGGACCCATGCTTAAGATGTAATTTTACCTATTTTTTGGCTTCCAAATGTCAAAGTGCATGCAGGCCCTTCGGTCATGATGATAATCTCCATTAAAACACCTACTTTAAAAACACTATCGCCTGCACTGGCCTTGACCTTTTGAAAATCCCTTGTATCATTTAAAACTGATTCAAATGAAGATTTGCATGCATGAAACGTACATACATGTATTTTCTTTTTTGAAGGCTATCTAATATGAACAGTATTCAATTCAGGCTAATACAGAACAGTTGTTAACACAAACTTAGAAGAAGAGTTTTTCATTGTTGATAAACGAAGTAATCCGTTGTCAAAACCAGTGTGCCAAGAACGGCCTAACAATCGGTATGATACGTCAGACAGCATTTGACCCAGTGATAGGTTATTAAGTATATGTGCATTTAATGAGTAATCCATATCTCTTGATCAGCTTCAAAATAAGAAAAGCATTAATTGGAACGTTTCAATGCGTAGTGTATAAAAGTTTCTTTGGATATATAGAAAATTCATATCTTAAAAATGTGATTGAAAATGATTTAAAATATAATAATGATCAAGAACTTCTGGTGAGTGAACTCGTGTTCTTACAGTGTTTAATTACCTAAAATTGCGAAAATCTTCAAATGATTAAATTCAATCAATCATACATTAAATGTTGACTTGTTGCCTGAGCTGATAATGAGGGCATATTTTAGGCCTTTTGTGCAAAATTACTAGGGTTGGTTTACACCCCCTGCTAAAAATGTCAATGTGCTAAACAAGTCTGTGTTTTGAAAATGAATCATTGCGTTATACCCACTCGCTTCAAATGCCTAAAATCAGAAACTAGGTGCTCTATGCGTAATTTGCCGGTCTCCTTGCATAAATCAATGTTTTAACTACTTGCATGCCAAGTATATGTTGGTAAACTTTTCTCGAGTACCAAGATATTTGGTACCGAGCGAAGCGAGGGACCAAATCGAGTGGCGAAAGAAAAGTTTAACAATGTACATGTACTTGGTACGTTTCATACGAGAAAGGAAAACTCTTCGTGGTCTCTATTTAATTTATCATAACCCTTCCGTATTTTTATCCTTTAATCAAGATCATCAGCATTTACATGTATCTTGATTGGTGAAATTTTGTATTGGCTGGGTTTGATAATTTGTGCCCTCAAGAGGAGTTTACCTGTATTCAAAAGGCAGGTGAGGGTGCACAGTGACGAGTTTTCAAGTATTAAATTAGGTCTTTTGTACGCATTCAATAAATCATCATCCATGTTTCAAGAGTGTCTGCCATGTCTTTTAGAATGGATTTAAGCTAAGAACTTACTAAATCAATTCTTTTGGACATTTTCGGGCATGATAGAAAATACTTCAATGCGTTTCCTAGATATCATTTCTGAGAATGACCCTGTGTCTTAAATTTGTTTCAAATGATAGATTGCTGGGATGTATCACTTTGTGACCGAAGCCCGAACACAAGATGGTGAGTACACATCCTAGTATACTATTTTCATGAAGTGTTAGTGATGGGGCATAACAGATATCTCAGAGAGAGAGAGAGAGAGAGAGAGAGATCGAGATCTTAAATAGAGCTCTTGTTTCTGTTGGTCGCCCAATCCACTGAATATGGTGCGTCAGTTACCAGACTTGGCACGGAGCATTGAATATTAAAAGGTAGCTCACTACACTAAGCTTATACTCTCTATGACACCGCGTCACAAGATGGCGATTTAAATGTTTTGTGAAATTATTTGTATCGATCGTTTTGTTTGTCTATCATCGTAGTTCAGTGGTTAAAGCATTGGGCTGGTGAACCGCAGATCTCGAGTTCAAATCCCACAGAGTATTTTGTTCATATGTGTTGAAATAATTTTTTTGAAAATCATGTTTTTATCCAAATTTGTATATTTTTTGCCCTTCTGGTACATATTCTTATTGTATATCATCATAATTATGAGTTATTTGGTACACGCAAAAATCTTTTGTTCGAGGTGTGAAACATGTACTAAATTAATGATGTTCTTCGTGTAGACGTTACACGACTAATTTTTTCCTCAGCAGCATAAACTGTTGACAAGATCTGCTATTTTAATGAAAGCACTAAATACTCGATATACTTAAAATCTCAAATACCTTAAAATTGATCAAAATAGTATTCTTGTGATATTGCACCTAGAAAAGGAAATTGAACATTATTTTTTGGCTTTCTTAATTTTTTCTTTTTGTTTATTTTACTTCATTTAGATTAATTTTACCCATTCCCCCCCCCCCTTTTTTTATATATAAAGTTTTAGGTATTTGGGGTTTTTAGTGCGTTTCTCAAAAATGGCAGTTAAAGTCAGGAATTGATGTTTTGTAAGATAAGCGACCCAGATACGGCGAGCATAGAGAACTTTATCAAAGTATGAGGAAGTAAGTAGCGTTTATTTTATGTCAAATTTTAATTCTTCTACACTACTCAGAATTTCGCTGCTGTCATAGGCGAGAAACCACCAGGTGACCTGGACCGGTAAATGTCCTGGTAAAAATAAACAGGTGAAATCGAGAGAACGATGACGTATACCTCTGTTATTCTAAGAACCCGTGGCTTGACACTTGGCATGCAAGTAGTCAAAACATAAATCTATGCAGGGAGACTTGCAAATTACGCATACCGCACGTAGTTTCTGAATTTTTAGGCATTTGAAGCGAGCGGGTAGTGTTTTTTATCTGGGTCAGAGTTAGACTCTTTTCTATATTTATGGTATCCCAGAGTTCGGGCCCAAACGAACTTTAGCCCCTGTGGCAAGTACAAGAGTATGAACCCACACCTTCAGTTAGAAGTGTTCTAATTTTGTGTCCAATCTACAATGCATGGTCATGATATGTTGATAAAGGAACAAAACAATAAGCAGGATACATTTGATCCACACAGATACTCTTATAAGAGCATTAAAAAAGAGAACATTAAAACACCATAATATGTAATTACAGAGTTTAGATAACAGGAAATAGCACATAAAAATATTATTGTGTATTTTGTTAATCGAAAATACCACATAATATTACAATGTCATCACTTTCAGGGGCTTTTATGAACAAACATCACGTTCTGTTTTAATCGGTATTATACCACGATGTCTCCAGTCCTCAGTAGTCTGTGTGAATATTTTGATTAAACAGAGAATCATAGAGAAAGAAACCCAATACTTGGAATATTTCAGTAAATATGCATGCTACAGAACTGAAGAGGTTACAGTTCAATAAAGGTGGTAAATGCTTATCAATGCTTTTTTATAAGATGGCTCAAATTTCGAGGTTCTCAAACATTTAATTTATAGGAATAAATACTGGTTTCTTTGTATTAAGGAGCATGGAAATCAATGGATTAATCAATATAAACGGCAAAGCCGAAATCCTCCCGTGCTAGAGTATAACCCTAACAAGACACTCGATATATTCATATTTTGTAATTTAGCGTGTTTATGTTTTAGAAGTTAAAAAGTCAGACTTGCTCTTCATAGTTTATATCGAGAATTATAAACAATGGTACGTCAAGGGTTTATCACTACAAAACATTGGTATTTGGTATCTGGGAACAGTCTTCGATCTCGACTCCAGAAAGGCGGGAGGACACCCCTCCTAAAAGCTTTTAATAGGACACACATTTTGCTACACACGAAAAGAAAGTCAATTAATATTTAAGGAATGCAAACTGCTTACCGTCCTTTGTTGATTCTGTTTAAATAGTATATATAAACTATCGAAGGAAGAATTGTTTTAGCATCCCAAAACTGATGTCTCCCTTTCCATTTTCCAATAGGTTTTTGACATTTTAAGGAATCATGTTTAAAGTGGAATATTAAGAGTTGCGGTACATAACATTCGCTTATATCTATATGAGCTTCAAACAAGGAACAGTGTTGTGAACATATGATAGTAAATTAAACTTGGCAACATACCAAATATCAAAGGCCTGTCAAAAGACCAAAAAAAAAAAAAAAAAAAAAAACCAGAAACAAAAACAAAAAAAAAACCAACGTTATGATCCGGACAAAAAATGTTCAAAAAATTCTATCATCTGACCTTTACATAAAAGGTCAAAGGTCAGCAAAATGTCATGTGGCATATGCCACACTGTCTTATCATGGTACCCACAAAAGACAAAAAAGTTATGGTCCGGACAACAAGGCTTAGCCCAAAAATTTTATTATTCGACCTTTACATAAAAGTTCAAACATTACATTTATCATCTTAAAAATGTGGATTCAAAAATATATAACGGGGTATATAATGAATTTATCATTCGCATCTCGTTTGATCTGATGATCCGCGCCTCTCAACTCAACGTGATCCGACTCACCCAACTTTCTGATCACCACACTGTGGTAATCTGAATCCATATTACATGTACGTCTCTCTGAAACTGAGGATGTCACAATGCATTGATCAACGCAGGGTTTGTGTGTGTGTGTGTGTGTGTGTGTGTGTGTGTGTGTGTGTGGAAAATAAATGACCGCGTCACAAACAAAACTGCGTACACAAAAAATAATTTCACTTTAAATATGTTTGTATTTTTGATAATTTGAAATATATTCATTGTCTTATAAACGTAGATTTAAAAATACATAAGAGGGCAGGGGCGGATCCAGGAATTGTGGTTACGGGGGGCGCCACTTTATGAGGCAGTGGGTCCAGGGGGCGAATCCCCCGGAAGCTCCTGGATTTTACAGATTGCTTGAAATATTTCTCCTATTAAGTCATTTGCACTATTTCCTATTATTTTGATAAGGTGAAATTAATAAAGTGACCCAAATTTTACGGGTTTTTTGAAAAAATTAAGTTCTCCCAATAAAGTAATTCAAGAAATCAAAGGATTTTGTCATTAATATCTCCGGGAGTGGAAGAACTTATTGCTTCTGTTATCGTTTAGTACATTTTCCGAAACAAGATACCGCGATTTACCTTAAATTTGAAAATTTTAGAGGGGGCGCGAGCCGGCTGCGCCCCCCCCCCCCTCAAAATCCGCCACTGGAGGGTATATAATGAATTCATCATTGCTACAGTAACTTGATCCGAAGAGTTGGATTACGCCTCGTTTTCGTGTCTCGTTTTATATGATCCCCGCCTGTCAAATCGACCGGATCAAGTTACTGTAGTAATAATATATATGTAGCTAAACATCAAAATAAGATCCCCGACTCACGTGTCATTCTTCAATTCCTTCAGTTGTGTTCCTTGAATGACATCACAATCGAATACTAGTATGCCGTAATCAACCGTTATGCTATAGTACTTGTAGTTACCGTAATCAAGAAAGAAAAAAGATAACCACTGCATACTAGTAAATGCACTAGTACATGTACATATGATGACACCTTGGCTAGCGAGAATCCAAAATATCAAGCCTTGTATCGCAAGTATCGTGTCAAAATACTGAGCGCCATCTCATCCTAGACAGGTTGGGAAGGTCGGGGGAAATAGACCTATGCAATGTAGAGACCGACTATTGTTACAGGTAGTAGCTAACAACACGTGTAGTGTGCGACCTTGCGTTGTCTTGGAGATAGAATGGTGGTCATTAAGAGTGAAGGGGATTACACGAGGACACACAATTTCATTTCAATATATGAGATAGCAAAGCCACGTAAGATTCCCTTCAATGACAACCAAATCAACGCTTCCACTTCCCAGTTGACGGCGCCGAAAGAGAAGCGGTAGATCAATCCCTATTTGTAAAACGCAGATGTCTCCTGTCCCATCCTCATCTAACTACTCGGTGGTGCTGCATTTGGTGCAAAACGACGGGTGGCATATGTTCCATACTCACTCCAATACCGGCTCCCTTTCACAATAGTGGGGGGGGGGGGGGGGGGGGGGGGGGGGGGGGGGGGGGGGGGCAATGTTTTCCCGTTGAATTCAAATGTTAATTTTTGGACACTGGTTGGGCTGTCTTTTGGGATGATATAAGTTGTAGAAAAAATATGTCTCCAATTTTTTCAAGTTCTTTATAGCGGCCATTTTGGATTTTCAAAATGGCGGATATCGAAAACGTAAAATTCTATTATCTTGCCTTCTAAATGACCTAGAGTTTTAAATTTGGTGTCCAAATGTACATATTTGCGGATACTTAATCCAATAAAAACACATTTATACACCTACATATGATCGAAAGGGTTGTTATGGCGGCCAATTTTTGATTTTCACACACGTATGCCAATGCATATATATCTTTTTTTCCCCCATCATTTTCACTTCTAAATCACATAAAGGCTGGACTTTAGTGTTAAAATGTAAACTTCTGGGGATAAAACGAATAGAACAGGATAAACAGGATAACAGGATATTTATTCGTCTGCACCAACAATATACAATAACAATACACAAACGCCGAACAAGGCGTCTATCGCCTCTCTAAGAACCAAATCAATTAGAAATAATCTTTATCAGTTCAGTTCTCAAAATCCAATTACAACATTTCACACACACATACACATACACACCATGTCTAGAAAGAACACACTCATATATGAATTTGTTTTACATTCCGCCATCCCCCCCACCCCCACCTCTCCATTATGGTGATAATGATAGCCTAACAATCGATTATATAATTCTGTAGTGTCTTTGTGCAAGATTTTTAGTTGGCATTGTAGTACATTGAAGGATCTCCATCCTCCTCCTCATCATCGTCATCGATTCCCATGGGGCGATCCTGACCCGTGTTACCACACACCTCTTCATCTGCCCCACACGTACACATCTCAGAACAGTTGAGATGCTGAGACCTTCATGAGCAGCGAGACATGCATTGGGTCTTCTTGTAGTCACATTTGATTAGATGTTTGATGGCAGTTGGGGCTGGAGGGTCCTTGGTTGTGATGGGCACCAGCTGATCTCCTTCTGCTCTCCATCCATGTTCTGTTAGTTGTGGAAGCTGGGGGTCCGGTACATGATCCTGATGCCACACCATGGCCTGGAAATGTGCACGAGCAATGACTTCATGTAAAGCTCCCCATGTTAGTGGCAGCTTCTGTGCCTCTAGCTGTTTCTTGGTAAACAGTCTCCACCTCAGCATGCCCACATCCACCACTGTAGTACCAGGCTCATACAGCTGGCATACAAATGCCTCAATGTCACTTTCTGTGTCAGCTCTCAGAACCTCAGAGGCCCCAAGGTCATCAAACGCAGATACCACCTCAACAGAGCACCTATTGAGGGCTTGCCAACATGTGAGCTTTCCCTTGCCGGCAAACCGACCAGTCTGGTCTGCTCCCGTGAATGCATGGAATCCTGGCAGGGCTGCAGCCTTCCTGACACCAAGTTCATGTACTATTGGTTCCAGTGAGATTTGCCTCTTCTTGTTCCACATCTTCAGTTGGACGGACCTTTTTCATTCTGGCCCAAAGGTTGATTTCATTTGTGTTGATGCGCTCTGCAACAAACGTGTCATACGCTTTCTGACCAATCTCATCTTGGTTGCAGACATCCTTCTGGACTTCAGCTGGCATCACCACCTTGGTGATGCTATTCGTCAGGTCTTCACCTTCATGCGTCATGGGATTCATGGACTCTCTGATCACATTCTTCAGTCGACGAATGTTGTCTTCCTGCCTAGCCCAGACTGTGGTTGATAGGTCGTGGTGCTCCTTGCGTGTAGCTGATTGTGAGCCAGCCATCTGACGGGCTTCTTCAGCAAGCCTACTCAGCTCTGGTGCTGTCAGAAAGAACCTTTCGCGGGCACTGGCATTCTGGGTAATGCCCACAAGACCCCCTGTCACCTTCATGATCCGGTTGATATGTTCCAGTGCATGGTCCACACCTACAGCACAGAAGGGGAGTTCATTTTTATGGACACTGAAGTTCCCATCCATGAACTCTTGGTAGATCCCTGGATCTGTCATCTGCAGGTCCTTCATCTCTGCAAGGTACCGGGGAGCCAGCCTGGCATATTTCTGTTTGTCATGTGCAAAGAAGTATATGCACATCTCATCCAGTGAAGACAGGTGAAGCTCAAATTGTCCATCACGGGTGGCACGGATGAATGTGTATATCACCATTATCATCCGCATGTAGCGCCGCACAAACTTGAACAGTGGACTCTTGGCTTCTTTCCTCTCATCAAACTTTGCCATGGCCTCCAGGACTTTGTTTGACTGGAGGACAGCTAGCATGTTGTTCTGCGTGCTTGTCATCTCCTCTCGGTTGTGTAGATGACAGCTCTGGGCAACCTGTTGTGCTGACTGGGTACATGGGCCCCTCAGATGGGGATGTTCTTGGAAGAATTCGTCCACATAGAGGTCGAAGAGGGCTTGGACAGTGGTGATGTGGGCCTCCAAAGCCCTCTTCATGTGCTTGGCTTCCAGTATTTGTCTGGTCGTTGTTGGGCCATAGATATCAGCTTCAGACCAAGCCTCGTCAAGACCACTGTCCTCTATGGCATTCCCAGCAGCCCTCAGTGCAGCCATCACAGTGTGCATCTCCCCTAGTCGCAGTACCCACTTGCCTTTGCAGTCATCTCTGGTCATCTCCAGCTGTTTGGCTCGCTCAAACAGGCCCATGTCTAAGGTGATCACTGTCTTCCTATCGGGACCCATGACCATGCAACTGATTTGCTGTGTCTGTTTCAAGACTGTTATCAGTGTTTGCCATTCATGGGCTGGGGCTGCTACCAATGGCAGGGCGTTGACCTCGGTCAGAGGCTTCGAAGAGGAGAGCAGTGAGTTGTAGGCTGTCCAAGTTGGGATATCGTGATGTTTGATCCTACTGCCAGGTGGTTGTTTTGGATCGTGGATGACTAACCCAACAGGGTCAGCATGCTGGGGTTCTGCAGCTTGCAGTTGGTCATCTGGTGGGATGATGTCGTCTTGGACGTCCTCAGCTTCAGTTGTGCGCATGATTGTGCGTGAAAGTAGCCACACTGTGTCCTTCGCAGAGTACGGCTTGGTGACATCTGGGGTTGACCGTGTCTTGAAGCTATACGTGGTACCTGTGGCAGATTGTTGGTTTGGTGCATGGCAAGGAACAAAGTCTGGAGCAGTCAGATCCTTGAGTGAGCGGTCTCTAGCCTTTCGGTCATGTAGACTCAGTGTTCTATGTTCATTTGTGGAGGGTGCATGTTCCCGTCGTTGGAAGAGTACACAGACTGTAGCATGGAGTGTCCGCTTCCCATCAGGTGTGTCTTCGTTGAAGTCACTGTTGTCTACTGCAAAGAAGACAAACATCCCTATGTGCATGGTTGTTGGAAAGTATACACCCTGTTCTCTCGTAGACTCTATGACTGAGTTGGCCAGCTGTGTCTCCAACCGCAAGATCCGACTGTAATCAACAGACAGACCGAACCCATGCAGGAAGTCCAGAAGCTTCTTGCTTCTGGTGGACTGCAATGGCAACGGCAAGCGGCTGTGGCCATTCTAAGTGATGGCGGAATGGTGCATCTGGCTCTTTGGGCTTGTACGTGACTTGGTGTTTTGACTTGTAGCAGTACATGATGTTCTGACTGATGGTTAGAACATCTCGATGAATAGTGGTTGAGCGCACAGTCTCTGGCTCAATGCTCGTGGCTGGTCCTTCCAGTAGCCAGCGGAGGAAAGCATAGTGCTTTGGGTATATGCTTTTCAGCATCATCAATGTTCAGTTCTCCTTCAAATTGCCATGGGTGCATGTTCTGACAAGCAATGGCACTGCGGAGAACAGAGGCACTCTCAAACAGTCGTAGGATGTTGTTTTCATTTGTCTTCGTCATTGCATCTTCTACAGCTGCATCACGCACGGCAGTAGAGAATACACGGTCTGACTCGTTGCGACGTTTTGCTTTCATGAAGTGAACATCATCAACGTGAGAGGCTATTTTCTCCTTCATGCCTTGGGTAGTAGGTGATGGGACATTGTGCACACCATTACTGTCAAGAATCCTGAAGTAAACCGACTTCAGGTCAGTCATGTTGAGAATTTCACCAGCTTGGAGTAGAGAGCGAACAAGGCTGGCAAACTCAATGTCTGCGGCTATTTTGCTAACATTAGTTTCTTGCAGTGTGTGTTCTTTGTCATCACATGATGTCCCACTCTTGGGAGCACGTTGGACATTCCACACCCAGCATGGGAGATGATACTTGACGTCGATCGCACAAGCATCATCTGCACTGATGGCAGCACTCAGCTGAACTTTCCACTTGTGGTTGCTGCCTTCTTCAACAGCTTTCTTCAGCTCTTTACCTGCGTTGAACGTGGATACAACATGTACACTTTCCTTAGTGACCTCTTGACAGAAGAAACAAAGGTCTCTGTTAAATGGAGTTGATGCTGAACGTATGAAGCGAAGTGTGTCGCCTTGCATAGAACCTGAGGTACTTGCAGCGGCAGGTGCAGAAGAAGGACGTCCAGACCTTTTTTGAAGATGCTGGGTGTCACCATGTTCGCAGGCTTTCTGGTGGCGAACTCTAGCACGCTCCAGGTGAGCAGTGTTGCATGTAGATCCATAACATGTCCGGTGCCACATTGCTTTCTTGTTCCTCAAGTCAGTGGCAGTGAAACAGCTTAATCGTTCGCTGATCTGTTAGAAGTCGGCATCACCATACCGTGCCCTCTCTTGGATGAACTTGAGAAATTTTGCATATGAGCCCAGTGCTGGCTCAGTCACTAGTGCACCTTGGGGATCCTGACACTTAATGCAAAGTTTGAAATCTGTTTCTTTCTTGGATTTCTTGCTTGCCGGCTCCATCATAGCTGAGGGTCATGAATCTGTTACATACCAATAACAAATAACATAACATACCATTTGGTGCATCAAAATTGGTACCGTATAAGTTTTACATACCAATAACAAAGTGAACAACATAACAAAGTGAACGACTCAATTGGGATAAGTGAAGATGTGTAATTCTTATTTCTAGGGGCTTAACTAATATAGTAGGGGGCCAATGTTTTCCCGTTGAATTCAAATGTTAATTTTTGGACACTGGTTGGGCTGTGCCATAAAAACCTATTTTTATCCCTTGTAGGTTATTAAAGAAGGTTTCAATCGATTCTCTATTCCCAAAAATGTACAACTGGACACCAGAATCGAAACTCTAGGTCATTTAGAAGCCAAGATAATGGAATTTTACGTTTTCGATATCCGCCATTTTGAAAATCCAAAATGGCCGCTATAAAGAACTTGAAAAAATTGGAGACATATTTTTTCTACAACTTATATCATCCCTAAAGACAGCCCAGCCAGTGTCCAAAAATTAACAAGCAAGTTCAACGGGAATTTCAATCTGCTACATTGGCCCCCCCACTACAAAGTCTGCCTCGTAAGTGAAACTCCATCCCGGAAATCGGGCTTTCGAGTAGGTCTTCAACTTCCCAAACAGAGTATTCTGGCTTGGTTTTTTTTTGTTTTGGACATATTTTATTGATCAAATCAAAAGGATTGGGAACAAGTTCTAACAACTTACAAGTGCCTCTCCTAGAATATTACAATATGTCATGCAAGATAATTATTAACAGGTAAAATGTACAATAATTTACAAGTTTCATCTATAAAGTGAAGAACAGCTGAAATGATATTTATATTATTTTACCGAGGCAGTGATCCCCCTACTGGAACCAGTCTTTTACTATTCTAATGGAGCTCCTTGATGGATGGTTTGTGTGTACTAGCAGTAATTCTAGTAAATTTTGAATTATAGTAATTTGACTGACTGGTTGTTTACTAGTAGCATATCGTACAACTGATTCGATACACAAGAGCTTGTTCTGGGTATGATCAGTTTTTAAATCGAGGTAGGCTACTAACAAACAAGTTGATGTTACAGGGGTTTCAACAATTTCGTTTAAAGTCAGTATTTTGCAAATTCTATGGTCATTATAATGATCTAGTTTCCCTATCATTACTGTCTGACGTGTTTCATACCGATTGTTACATGTAGGCCGTTCTTGGCACACAGGGTTTGACTACGAATTACTTGATCAAGATATAGGGCTCACGGCGGGTGTGACCGGTCGACAGGGGATGCTTACTCCTTCTACACACCTGATCCCACCTCTGGTATGTCCAGGGGTCCATGTTTGTCCAATATAGGAGTTATGAGATTGATCACTGTTCGTTATTTTCACCTTTCATTCATATATAGTGTAAATTATAGTTGAAAATGGTGCGTTAGCACAAAGATAAGGGCACATGATTTTAAAGTTTTGAATTTTTGAGACATTTTTCTTTCTTTTCTAGTACACTGTCTCATAAAATGAAAATTTATATATAAGGTTCTTCACATCTTTGGCAAGGAATTTCTGTTGAATATAGCATTGATTAGATTTATACAAAATAAATTGATATACATGTTGTAAAGGTCAAGGACACTCAACATATACCTTATATATGAAAAAAAAACCACTTTCATTTCAACAAAATTTCAATAGTTATTGATCTTTTGAACCAAGGTCTGAAGGTCATTTTGCAAAATGAAGGTCACTCAGAACATATACCTTATATGAGGAAAAGGTTTTGAACAGGTATTGATCATATATAGCACAAATAAATATAAGTAATAGGCAAATGACATTGAAACAAAGGTCACTCAAAATTATTTTGCAAAGGGCAACGTCACTCAGCATATACATGTACCTTGTCTGTGAAAAGAACTTCATTTCAACAATACTTCAACAGTTATTGATCATTGTGCGAGTCATTCGTTATGTGAAGTACACGTAGTTAATTTGTTTAATATGCAGTTTAGTTGATATTGTTTTTAATATTATCTATCGGTTATTGTTTATTTTGTACGAGTCATCCTTTTTTAGTATGTATCAAGTTTATCAGTTATTATTAGTCCCCTATCGGTTTGTAAAACCTGAGGCGACTATAGCTTTCTTCTCCATCTGTCTGTAGTCTGTCCCATATTCGTTTTCCAGAATTTTTTTCCGTTATGCTTGCGAATGTTATTCGAAATTGGCCTTCAAACAGTTAATAGTAAGTAGTATTTTCAAGTCCTTTGTTAGTACTTTACATACAGATATGACTGTTATATCAGTGTGTTGTTTTGTGTCCCATTTGCACGATTATTTAAATATTTCCCCTGCGTAATTCATTCAACTGTATGAACAGTAAAACATTTAATTAATTCGACACTGATAAACATGGTGACTTGGTACCAATATATCGGTTCACAGTTCAAGGTCAAACAACATCAGATGCACATTTCCTCGAATATTAAGTACAGCCGTCAATTAATGGGGCGCCAGTGGGAGACATGTATTGTTTATGCAATACTTTCAGAATGCTTGTTAAAGGGACATGGACACAATTTGAGTTGAAAATTTTCAAATTTGATTTTTTGATTTTTAATGTTTTGAATGCTTAACTAAGGTATTACTAATGATCAGCAGACATTTGAATGTCAGTAGTCAAGGTAAATGGGAGATATAGAGGTCACAAGTCCTTGTTATGTAAATAAGGTTCATACTATGTTTTTGTTTACATACATGTAGGTTAAATAAACTAGTTTCGCTTAAAGCAGATTTTATTCAATTTATAATTGAAATCTTAACACAATTAAATATTTTCTCGTGTTTGGCACATCTCATGATCATTTTGTTTTAAACACGCTATTTTCTATAAAACAGTCAAATGTAAACAAAAACATGACACGAGTGCTAGCCTTGTTTACATAACAAATAATTCCGAGTGCTGTATCTCACTTATAACTCGAAAACTGATATCCAAATTTTGGTTGACCATTAGAAATACTTTAGTTAAGCATTGTAAACAATGAAAACGGAAAAATAAAATTATAAAAATTTCAGCTCAAATCGTGTCCATGCCCCTTTAACACACGTTTCATTGGTCACTGAATTGAATCGTAGTCGTTGTTGCTATCAGTGACCAGATTCAGCAGGCTCTAATTCGACGGCTGGAACATGGTGGATGGGTGTGTGGTGGATCGTGGTGGATGGGTGTGTGGTGGATCGTGGTCGCTCTATAGACGTGGACAATACCTGGACCTATTAGATTACATCCAGCGATAATTTATATATTTTATACACATTTTCATCATTTGTCATTTTTCAAATAAACCTTGTTTCTTGGAAACCAGGAGTCATCCATCATATGTTTCGCTGAGTTGATGATATTAGGATAAAAGAACCTTCAGGAACTGGGATTCCGTTGTGGAACAATGTTATTCTGTAATACATCTGCTTGCAGCATACCAATCGCACGCAACCTATATCAGATTTATCTCTCTGGGTATTTTATTCATTTGTGTTTTTTCTATTAAGCAAATGCAAATCTTTCCTCAAATGCAAAATATCCATTTATTTTCGTGGTATGTATCGCTCAAAATGCATTATGGTGCATATACTCCCAGACATTTATCACAAATGAACTCAAAATACATAAAGAATTATAATTTTGCAATGCATAGTTTTTTCTTTTTTTTAACCCCCCCCCCCCTGAATTTACCCTGATTATTGTAAATTTAGAAATAACAGTACAGTGTATTTAAGAAAAAGCCTTTCATTATGGAAATAAAGAGTACAATAGTCATTAAGAATACGGAATTCCACGTCTGAGTACAAATTATCCTTCGAATGAAAGCTAATAGATTCACTTACATGTATCGTATGACAGCCAATTAATGAAACTGGAGTCTAGATCAACATTATGTTTGGTTTTGAAATACTAGAACATTGTACGTTTATTGGCCATTGCAACTCAATCTTCAAGGGAAACAAATCGTGATCAAAGGATAACCAATACATCATGCATGTTCAGAATTATATTTATATCCTCAAATTTTGCTAAGTGCAATTCATGTCAAAACTGGCAATTCGCAGCTAGTTTTTTGCTGGATCTCATATATCATAAAATAAGAGGAACAACGTTATATGAGTGAAAATGTCATTTAATCAAATAAATGACGTAAAAAGACAACATATAAAACAAAATCTAAAAATAATAATTGGCTGGGATATACAGGCAAGCAAACATGGTAAAATGTGACTAGATTCAATGAGAGAGATAATGACTAGTCATGCATAAGATACCCCAGCCAATACAAAGAAAACTTAACTACATTAACTAAAAATAAATCTTACCAATCATAATTATAAAAATTATAGCAAAAAAGGTGGTGTTTGTCGCTCTTAGACAGATTTCTTTGACTTCATTTTAGCAGCAGCACATCTGGACAATTCAAACTTCTATCCAGTACAAAAACAGACAGAATGATATCCATAAATTGCATATGTTTTGTTGTATACAGTGAACGTTTTTGTCAGTTTAAAGAAGTTTTTAACATTAGAAACACTTTTGACTGTTAAACGTTTGTTATTTTCTGGACATGTCCGTGAACTTTGAATACATCTCTGATCAATCTGACGTAACTCTACGATCATAAATGTTAACTGGCATCGACGGGAACGCTGAAAATGAAAGATTAATTCTTGAATCGATTTCTATACATCTTTAAAAATTGTATTACAAAACAACTGTTTTCTTTCACGGTAATGGGGACCGAGAGATCAGCTTTTATAGTATCTGTTTTTTTTCATTTAACACTACACAGGTTATTAACACCGTAACCCCTGTTTCACCCTCAGCAGATGTTAGCAGTCATAGGGAGTCCACTTAAAGCGCTACTCTTTATTGTTCAATATAAGTAGAGATTTAAAACTTTAAAAAATATATATAAGTACTGGTGATATGTCCTTTCAAAACATGTTCCTATAATTCAAAAAGTACTTTCAAAAATACTTATAATTAGATAAATGACAATATTTGAAGATAATTTAAATCCCAGTGCTCTTTGATTCAACGTAGCAATTCAAATGATTACTCAAACCACGCGAAAGATGATCATTGTTTGAAATATTTTTTATCTTTATTAAAAAAAATTAAAGTACGATTGTAAGTGTAAATCGAGTCACACGGAGAAAAGAAATGTCGTGATAGGATACCATTTTGTATATTTCAGGCTGATTGAAAACCCAAACATAAATCAATGCATTATACATTTCTAGGAATTACGGTTTTCGATCTTTTGGGTTGATTGGGTTTCCTAATATTTGGTAGGCTGATTGACGGTCCTATGTGGCAGATGGTGATACAATATCATGTCTATTGTATTCATAATCTGCCCACAACTACATGTATAAAGCAGGACACGAATTCCGTTGATCCTGCTCTCAGTTTCAGAGCATCATGTGTAGAAAACTGATATTAATCTTCTTTTTTTCTGTAGTTTGTCGAACTTTGGAATGGATCGAGTTTTTAATATGACGACCGATAAAGGTATCGTTTAATCATTTAATATTCAAAAATTTGCGTAAGGTTCTGAAAATCAATATTGAGATCTCTTTCTCCCTCGTCCTTGACCTGAGAGGCGTTGGAAGGAAAAAGTTGACAGAGCAAACGCTACCGTATTTACATTGTCGTCTTTGATCGTTAATTCATTAATAAGCTTTAGACCAGTCAGGAATAGCAGACTCTAGCGATAGTCACATTCTATTGTTACGTGATTGATCACATCGGTTTTCTTTCGGAAATTTACTCAGATTCAAATCTTGATGATATTAGAAAATATAAAAGTTCATGAAGAGTTCATGTTTATATTGTAAAAACTATGTAAATATCAGATGATTGTTGGTGTTTGGCGAATAAATCTGTCCTGTATTTAATATTTGAGATATCAACACAAACAATAGACGATAACCCTGATAAGATGAAACAAGAGACGATAATTGAGATAACAAGAAGGAAGAGAAGATAACCATTACTGTGGAATCATTAGATTTCGTGGTGGCTCAATTTTTGTGGAATTCGTGGGTACCCCTCACCCACGAATTTACATCCTCAAAGAATAAAGACATTCCAGAGTTATCTTTCTTACAAATATATAAATCCACGAACCCGTAAAAATTCAGCAATCCACGAAAATTGGCCCCCACGAATTTAAATGATTCTACAGTATTACAAGAAACAAGAGAAGATAACTCTGAAAACACAAAGCACTAGACGGGAAAAACTCGGACAACGAGAAATAAGATTACGATAACTCGGATAGGAAGAAATAAGGGACGATGGTTCAGATAACAAAATACAACAGACGATAACTCATATAACATTGAATACCAAAATAGGTATATAAGTCTTCCTCCTTAAAATACATGTATATACATGCACCTATATAAAAGATAACAGAAATGTTAATACCATATTGGTGGACAGAAGGGACATTGTGATTGATTTACAAAATGCCCCACTCCCAGCGTTCTGTAATGTCAGCAAGTTACCATGAACCTTACATAAAAAACAATTACAGCATGCGTATGTTCGTGATTTAATAGGATCTGGAACATCACGGTCACTATCCTATTCCAATTAAGACCGTGACTTGATACTCACTAATTCCAGACAGTGCTTTACAGCAGCTGCATTAACAGCTAGAATTGATATTGTGAGAGCACAGCGGAGCTGTGCGAGACCAATCAGTCAGACGCTACTTGGCTGGAAATGAAATGAGAACAAGCAGTTACACAACATCGGGACGTATTGTGAGTAGCACGTTGTATTATTATTGACGGTAGATGTTGGACATGACGTGGGAAGACGGAGCGTTAGGACTGCTGTATGAACCGAACTTTACATAATCAGAGGACGTGAAGACTCCGGTCTCAGATTATACTCCTATTTTAATCCATTCAAACGGATTCGGAAGTTTTCCACATTGGATAAAATCACACTCTGCAGAAGTCACAATGGCCTGTTTTTTAACAGCAATGCGATGGAGTGACTCTCCCTTACCCAGATGATCTCAGTCCGATTGTCACAACGTTAATCTTTCAACAGTCTCTATTCTATATACCTTACAGTGATCTATTTTGCAAATACAATCTGTTATATGGTTGAATGTTATCTGACGTGTTTCATGCTAATTGTTAGGCCGTTCTTTACATACTGATTTTGACTACAGATTACTCCGTTTACCTGATCAAGAGATAGGGCTCACTGTGGTTGTGATTGGTCAACAGGGAATGTTTTCTCCTCCTATGCACTTTATCCCAACTCAGGTGTGTCCAAGGGTTCGCATTTGTCCTGCTCTCAATTCGGTATTCATAGTTGGATTTGTGAAAATTGTTCGTTACCTTTACTTTTTCAGTTAGGAGTTCCGACGAGCCTTTAGTTAGTCATGAAGAATGACGATATCATTTCAGCAGTTTTTCTAACATGTACACGTACAAGTAGACATACACTTTCCCCTTCAGTTTTGGTTGAACTTTAATTGATTTGATGTATATCATACCAACTGTAGTCAGTCAAAAGTTTACCACTTTTGACTGACTACAGTTGGTCCACAAAATCATAAATCTGACGCACAAATATTCAGACAGCAAAAGGCAACCAACTTTTCTGACATGAGAACATTTTTTAATTCTGTGTGCTCTAGAATACCGTAGATGGTGTAAATGGCATGTAAACACCACATGAAATTGATGACTTCATGCACACAACTCTAGGTTACTGGTATTCCCTAGCTACACAATTCCACCCTCCCTATTGGAAGAGCATTCAATAAATCAAATACAATGTTACACGGAATTCTGTCTTACTTCTTTGATATAGCCTATATTTGATGAACTTTGGCATGTTGACTATAATTTGGTGTGAACATTTAAAATTTCGCTGATTATGTATCTTGTATCGTCGATTTTCCCACGTGGAATTCCCAATCCATAGCAAACGGACAGAAAAATTGAATTCTGAGAATGATGATGTCTTTCGCATTCAATATACAATCAGCATTTAATTGTGAGATATTCAAGTCGGTGATGTAATGCATTGGAACGTGTAGTACATACATGTAAGGTAGGGACGTGTAAAGCATAAGGTATTTTCAAGAAGATTTAAACTCTACACAATAGACAGGTCAAACAAAGAAAGAGTGATAACTCCACAACGTGAGCTTTGAGATTGCCTAGTGCTTGTGTATACGATACAGAGGAAACGGTGGATGATGATATAAGTTATTGCTCTTTTAGCGCCCTTACGTGGCAGAAGAAGAAAATCGACTAATCTCGCGAGATTTCAGGGACAACTTAGTGACATGTAACTAGGAGAAAAAACGATAAAAAAAAAAAAAACCCAGTGAGACATTGTATCGCGGCTGACTGTAGCTATGATGTCACCGCCTACTACACTACGTTACTATATGCACAAACTTCGAGGGCTTAGGTACTAAGGCTAGGTTGACTGCACGTCAGATAATCGGAGAGATGAAGACATTAGCTTCCATCAGTTACCAAAAGTAGAAAGTGTTTTGAGAAAACAGTTTTAAAAATCTCGTAAGATGGGAAGGGTAAAGGTAACACATACTGTGGACAATCGTCACTATGGTGTGTTTTGAGACAGTTTGTCGATGACAATCCAACATTTGGGAATCCTTTGCCGACTCTATTTGCTTACAACAATTACAAACAGAAAACTCTTAGAAAAACCAAGAACTCTTTAGTATCAAGGTAGAATTAGAACCGAGCATATGATTAGCAGTCAGAGTGAAACTTCTCCTTAAAATCAAACTTGTGAAATGCGATGCAGAAAATTTGCAGTTGTGCTATCCTTATATACCTGCTGAGAAAGACACCCATGCTGCATCACATGATATAAATGACATCATATAATTCACACATGTATAGTGATGATCACTAGTGAGTGACATTGACTAAGGTTTCAATATTTTGTTGTTTGAACAATTCACATTATACATGCACGTAATTGCAGTGTATGACTTTACACAGGTTGTCGCCATGGAAATACATGTATATCTTAAGGTGTATTCCAAATAAAGAAATGTTATACATGACAGATGGTAACACACAGTAGTAATTATTCTATATGAAAATTCCATTGCAGTTGTCGACGCTGCTGGCCAGGGTCAACGATTAGCACGTGATCAAGTTGATCGCTGAAGCACTCCATATCGAAAGTATTAACAAAGGGAAAGAAATTATCAAGAAAATGGTGCAAACCAATATATTACCATTTTGAGAATCGAGTTTAACCATTTCTCTTATACTTATTCAGTTATGATTTCCATCCGTTCATGTAGACGGAATACAATAAAAATGATACATGTGATACTAATATTGTAAACCTTGATATCATTGTATTATGCAAATTGGCAAGCATTTATTTATTCATTGAATGAATCCATGCTAAATCTAAAACTGATAACTCAAGGTATAAGCGTGCCTAAACGTTCTAGATATCCTAGCTTTACAGGCTTCATATTGACGGGCTTCACATGCACCTGTTACTGTTCGTTTAAAAGTATTAAATGTTTGAACTGTTTGTAGACTAAATAAAGAGAACGTGAGAAAGAAAATTAAAGATTTCAGAAAGCACAGAAAACAAGAAAAGTGATTTTATGAGAAAAAAATCATGGAGTATGTGCTTTAAAGTGATGTCATGACAGCTTTATCTATTACTTCGGGCTTCCCTTGATGTGCTTTCTCAATCTTTCTGCAGTTTCTGTCAACATCTACAGCTAAATCTCATTCTGGAAGGTAGCTGAATGGCGCCGTGAATGTGACCAGAACATTGAAACTTATATACACTGTACATTGTCTGACGTCCTCCTCCACAGGAGTTCTTCTGACCTGTCACAACGATTCGGGAGGAATGCCATGTGGAAGGCATGTGTGGCTGGCATTCAGCTAAGATGCGCGTGTCATCTACCGGATTGGGTATGTCCTTGATGGTATGGTACAAAAGAGAGGTCCCCGAATCAGTATCCCACCTCTTGTATGTTCAGGGGTCCGTGTTTGTCCGAATCTTACTTTTGTATTCACTATAGGAGTTATGAAGCGATTATCATGCCGCATATACAAATCATCAAAGCTTAAAGAACTCTTATTTTGCGATTTCCTGAAATGCAACGGCAGTACACAAAACTGGTACACCTGTATTAGAGCACCGAAGCTTTAAGTCTGCCAGGTATTGATTAGAATGAAAAGTTTAAGATAACGAACGATGATCAATCTCGATCATAACTCCCACAAAGAATACAAAATAAAGAGTTGGGCAAATACGGACCCCTGGAAACACCAGAGGTGAGATCAGATGCCTAGGAGGAGTAAACATCCCCTGTTGACCGGTCACATCTGCCGTGAACCCTATGTCTTGATCTGGTAAATGGAGTATTCCGTAGTCAAAATCCGTGTGCCAAGAACGGCCTAACAATCGGTATAGACAGCATTTGACCCAATGATAGGTCGTGTTGGCAAACTAGATCGTTATAACGACCATAGAATTTGTGAAATGCTGAATTCAAACGAGACTATTGAAAACCTTGTAAGATCAATTTGTCAGTAGCCTGCCTCGATTTAAAAACTAATTATACGCAGAACAAGCTCTTGCATATCGAATCAGTTGAGACATAAATACCATATGCATGTGATAATGGAATATTGCTACATAAATATGGGAAGTTGAACAAAGTAAAAAAAGGTAAACAAACAACAAAAGAAAGCAGTGACTGTGCATCTAGGTTAAATAACAAAAAAGTTATGTACAAATATACATATTCTGGTAGGAACAGCATACTTTGAAAGGAAAATTGAGGGTTACAATGTTTTTGTAATGACTACATATATATAAGTAAATAGATGCATGTACAGGTGTACATATGCAATGCAATATGGAACTAATAATGATAATATAATGGTAGTGCTAATAAAAATTATAGACAATAATTTTAGGCATTGTATTCACTGATACGTGACCTTACCGCAACTTCTTCTGGTTCAAATTAACTTTCCTCTGTTCCCATTTGTATTATCAAGTTTTTCAATAACTTTTCGTACTCGGCTAAGCATTTAGATGTCGTACCACTTGATTCCTTCTGTCTCAGATTGTATTGATAAGTCGTCCTGTTAATTTTCTTACAAAAGATATATAAATATATTTAGTTGCCGTATGATTTGACTCTCTTCCGTCTTCAGTTGTATTAGTAGGTCGCTCTATCAAATTTCGTGCATGCCAAGATATTCAATAGTTGGATAATGTGTTTTGTCAGATCAACTGACCTACACCTGACAGGTCATACTAAAAATGCTCGCGTTAGAAGAGGAACAAAAGCTGGACGAAGGCTCATTAGACATATCCATACAGTGTGTATTGAGCAGTCTAAATATGTGGGACACCAACAATCTAGAGTTTACATAGATAACCTAGTTTGTATCTCATGTGATACACCCAGCACTCACATATCAGCCGTAACAGTCTCTGATGAGCCTAGCGAGATTGTCCATATTCCAACTGTTGGCAACCAGTTTTCAAAACAGAGGAGAATACAGGTGAAAGTGTCTCTGGAGAGAAATGTAAACATCAAACAATTGAGTGGTGTAAATGAACATGACTTAGTGCATATACCTACCAAGAACAAACATTTGCACATTACAGACAAATCCATCAGTCTGCATCTGGTTAATGCAAGATCTGTAGCAGGAAAAGCTGTATCCCTCAGTGAATAGATCACTGATAAGTGTGTCGACATCTTGGCTATAACTGAAACCTGGTTGCGTGAAGGAGATGATTCACATTTAAATGACCTCTGCCCCTCCGGGTACAAATACATTGGTGTGCCCAGACCTACATCCAAAGAGGCTAGAGGGGGGGGGGGGGGGCTGGCTTCAAACCATTCAAGACATTTGAAACTAGCACGGTCAGACTCAATGGCAACCATCCTGTCACTCTAGTGCTTGTGTATCATCCTCCCCCCTCACAACAGAATGGTCTGACAGTGAACCAATTTCTCCAGGAGTGGGAATAGTTCCTGTCACACGTGTGCACCACTACTCCATCCTAACTGTGCATCCTCGGAGACATGAACACCCATTATGACGAACTGGACATGTCCAACACCAAACAGATGCAGAACATAGTGGCTGGATTAGACCTCAAACAACACGTAGATGTCCCCACACATGCAGCTGGACACACTGGATTTAGTGTTCACAAGGAATGACCCTATGTACTCAATAGTAAAGTCAATCTCTGTGATTGATATAGGGATATCAGACCATTATACTGTTACATGCCAAATGCATACCTGTCCACTACACCTGGCAAACAAAACTCGACTAGCTAGGCAATTGAAGCGCATCCCTGTGTGGAAATATTGGCACAGCAGCTAGAAGAATCGCTGTCTTCCATCAAAGAGGGGAGCAATGTCGACGATCTGCTGTCACATTTCGATTCCAAAGCAAAAGAGGTTCTGGACAGTATGGCACCCATTCGAACCATCACCATCAAAGGCGACTCCCTCAAACCGTGGTACAATGACTTAATCCATGAAGCCAGATAACGGAGAAGACAGCTGGAGCGTAAAACCATGAGCTCAGGCCTGGAGGTACATAGACAGATGCTTGCGGAGCAGTCCCGAGCTGTGGTGCATATGATCAACTCCTCCAAGTCCAGCTATTATCAGGAAAAGCTCATCACAGCGGACAGTAAAGAGACTTTTAGAGTTATTAGCAGTCTGGTGAATTATAATGCAGGGACTTCCTTACCACCGGCTATCAGGGACCAGACCCTTGCCGACGATTTTGTGCAGTTTTTCTACAGCAAAGTTGAAAAGATCAGACAAGGTTTCGATGCCTCAGATCTCCATGACATTACAGCCTCTCCAGACCTGGACAGACCAGTGCCTTACCTTGGTTCCTTCAAGATCCAGACGCAGGAAGAAGTGGACAAGGTCATCAGGAGCTGTGCTAATAAGACCTGCTCACTGGATGTCATCCCCACTACGCTCTTGAAAAACAGCATTGTTCTCTCTGTAGTGCTACCGACCATTACTGAGCTGGTGAATACATCACTTTCAACCGGGGTCTTTCCAAATGAGCTGAAACGTGCACTTATTACACCACGTCTGAAAAAGCCTGGACTTCAAATATCCCATTCATCAGCAAGGTCATCGAACGTGTTGTGGCACAGCAGGTTAATAGCCATTTCACCAGGAATGGTCTACATGATGATCTGCAGTCAGCTTATAAGACCGGTACCAGCACTGAGACAGCCATCCTGCGAATAAAAGCAGACGTAGAAGCAGTACTGGATGAAGGTGACGCTATCTCCTGGTCCTCCTTGACCTAAGTGCGGCATTTGATACCATAGATCATGCCCTCTTGCTGGAGAGACTACGTGTGGAGGCTGGATTGACGGACACAGCACTCCGTTGGATACAGTCTTACTTGAATGGCCGCATCCAAGCGGTGAAGATCAACACCAGTGTGTCCTCAGATGTACCACTGTCCACCGGAGTGCCCCAAGGGTCTGTTCTCGGCCCCTTCTCTTCCTGGTGTACCTTCTCCCACTCAGGAGAGTTATTAACCAATATGCTATAAACCGTCATGGGTTCGCAGATGACACTCAACTTTACAGCCGTTTGAGTGTAAAAAACACTACCAAGCGGACCTATCAAGTCAACATTATGGAGGAATACATAGCAAGTGTCCGAACCTGGATGACTGTGAACAAACTTAAACTAAATGATGGAAAAACTGAGATTATGGTGGTTGCTAGTGCCCACAACCAGTGCCTTGTGAAGGATATCCGTCTGACGATTGGTGAGGCAGTATTGACACCTAAATATACTGTTAAAAACCTCGGTGCTGCTCTGGACGCCACCTTATCAATGGAAATACAAGTCAACTCCGTGGTAAGGAAGGTGTACTTCAGCATCAGGAGAATATCCAAGGTGAAACACCATCTCACCCAGGAAGCGTGTGCGAAGGTCATCAATGCAACAGTCATATCCCTCCTTGACTATCACAATACCCTCCAGCTGCTTGGCATGACCGATCGCCCCATGCACCGACTACAAGTGGCTCAGAACAACGCTGCACGTTGTCTCACAAGAACATGCTACAGACAACATATTTTGTCGGTACTTCAACGACTACACTGGCTGCCGGTGAATTAACGTATTGTGTTTAAAGTGCTGACAACCATACATAAATCACTACTCTTTCTCAGCACCAGCATACATGAGAGAGCTATGTCCTGTTTACCAGCCACATAGGACCTTGAGATTATCATCCGACCAATGGAAACTGGTAGTGAAGAAGTCATCAAACAAATACGGTACGAGAGCCATAAAAACACTAGGTGCACAATTATTGTGGAATAAACTGCCACTGGAACATTGAGAGCTTGAAGCACATGGAGCATTCCGCAAGAACCTAAAACATTCTTGTTCAAGCGTGAATATGCCCTGTGAATGCAAAATTCAGTGTAATATTAAGGATCCCATGTGCAAGCTCTTGCAAACTGAATTTTGATCCAGCATACGAATACCTGTATGCCAATTGTATCTTGTCAACTGAAAGTCAACCACTTCGTCATTTTACTACCATGTTTTATTTTAATTCTTTCTATTGTTTTATCATTTTGTTTATAGCTCTTGCAGGTCTTTTATTAGTGTATTATGAATGATTATTAGCACAAACATTGTACAGCGCATAGAAACTATAGGTCATTTTGCGCTTTATAAATGAATATAATAATGATAATATAATTGCATGCTAAATCAAAGTGTGACTGTGATGATGAATACGTATGGAGGTCCATTTTAATCAGATCCTGGCCTTGACACAATGTGGTAAAGGTCATTGAAGGTGCGGATCGGGTGTTTTGGCCCCCTCTCTTCAAATTTCACAAAGATGCGCCTATCATTCGTCCAGTATGAGTGCACTTCGCTTTCGCGTTTTGCTTTGCCCAATTCTTGAATCATTCCCTGTCGGTATTTCGTTAGATCCTCTGTCAAGAATATTTTAGTGTTTGAGTTTCCGTTTTCTGGGTATACCCTGTTTTTGATTTTTCAATTTTTGCTCGCTACTATATGTAGATCTTGCTTTTCTGTCCTATCGTAGTTTAAACAATATGCATTCTATGAATTGATGGGATTGAGCAGCAGGCTTATCCTATACGAGCCCCCTGTCTAAGTCCATCAAAGTGTGATTTATAATCAAGCCATGAATTGCCACCGATAAAGGTTGCTCGTATTATATTACATCTACTGCTCGCAGTGTCTTTTGCATCCTCTGCTATAAATTGTTTGACATCTGTTAGATAATCATATTGTGTGTTTTAACCTTAGCCGAAGCAACGACATTCGTCCTCTTATTTCAGATACCGTCCGCACAAACGTGTTCACTTTCTACAGGACTGTCGATCTGCTTACTCGGGTTTTGTGCCAAAACTGTTTAATTTGATATTGGGACCTCTGAGCTCTGCTTGCGCCAGACATTATAGAAATTCCAGAATTGTGTATTCATGATAGTCGATGTACATGTGTAGAGTACACTTTATTTCTCAAATGATCGCAATTCTTCTCAAAGAACGACAACTCTTCTCAAGGAACGACAATTCTATCCTGTATTTCTACTGTCCTCCCTTTGCTCCTATCAAATGTGCATTTTAAAACTCAGTCATAGTTTTGTTGCAATCCATGACAATCTAAGTTTTCTATTTGGAATAAAATCATTTAGCCATCATATTTTATTTAATCTAACAGACAGCTGATGTTAATGTCTGAAATATGTTTATTCTAACAGGATGTTGAAAAAAACAATCGCGAATAATAGATATTTGGATCGAGATAAATACGTCAGGTTATGTAAGAAGTATACTATTTACGATATTCAATACGAAAAGTGCATCGAGCGAAATTCATGTTATGTAATTTGTTATCAGAGCAGGGATGGATTTCATTATTTTAATTGAAGAATGTGAAACTTATTGTAGAATTCCAACTGCTCTAAAAGATTGAGTCCATTAAACCGAACGAAAATCTTGAATTTCCCACATATTTTCATGCTAAGCCTTTGTTCAGTGTCTATAGTTTCCTGAATTCAATGTTTCAAGACTGATTGCATAATTCTAAGTAGATGTATGTTGTTTACATTAAATTTACATAGCCATTATATCGTGAACCTGTCACTGAAAACTAGGAGCACAGCGATGTATTGTTTTTCCATTACAGTAGACGTAGATCGATATTACCTACTTAATATGAAAATGATAGAAACCAACGCTCATACTGAAAATTTTAAAAATTGTGAAATCACGTGTTCCTTGTACCTTGTGTACAACGTTTAACCTGTCTGAGGACTTTAGGCTCGTGTGTATAAAAATTCTAAGAATACAATGTACATTGTCACTCTAAACTAAGTACGTTTATTAAATCTTTCTAAGCTAAATGCTTTGTAATACTTACCATTATAGATTTTGATCTACTTACATGTATGCTTACTGTTACCAGTAAGGTAATTTCCACTTTCATGTTTAAATGTAATGACCATGGAGGGGAATATAAGATACTGAATGGGGAGGAAGAAGAGGAGGGAGAAAGGGAACGAGGCTGGAAAAGGATGGATGAAAAGGAAGAAGATTGAGAAAAAGAGGAGGGGAATGAATAGAGGAGATTAGGATCCAAGGTTTGTTAACTCGTATATATTAACATGCAACGACTACCCAACACTGTCTTAAATACCCAATTGTGTAAATAATAATATCATGTGAGTTTAGATATAAATGGCTCCATTGCTTTAGTCATAATACAAACTGGATAGTGTTACCAAAGTCAAATTCCCCACTCCAACACGTAAAACAGTAAATGTATTCAGACTATTGGTATATCTGTCTCGTGAAAAGATGAGGATAACGAACAGTGATCAATATTATAACTCCTACAAGGAATACAAATATAGAGTTGGGCAAACACGGACCCCTGGATATACCATGGGTGGGATCAGTTGCCAAAGAGAAAAAGGTATATATCCCCTGTTGATGTGTCACACCCAACATGAGCCCTATATCTTGATCAAGTAGAAGGAGTAATCCGTAGTCAAAATCAGTGTGCAAAGAACGGCCTAAGAATTGGTATGAAACGCGTCAGACAACATTTGACGTGTTGTATTGGCAAACCAGATCCTTAAAACAACCGTAGAATTCACAAAATGAGACTGCTGAAACACCTGTAACATCAGCTTGTTTGTCAGTAACCTGTCTCGATTCAAAAACTGATCATACGCAGAACAAGCTCTTGCATATCGAATTAGTTGAGAGATATAAATACCACAAGTCATGCAGGTGATATGGAATATTACTACATCAATATGGGAAGTTGAAGATGGAGATAAAGCTGAGCTGTTAATTTGCCTTTCTCTTCTTATCAATAAAATATTTAAGGGATATATTGAGTTGCAAGCCTTGTTATAATCATATTATGAATCAGTGGGATAAGACATTGCTTTTAAAATGTAGGTGAATTAATGTTCTGTGGTAATGTCACATGTAGTTAAGCTTCCCGAAACATAAAAAAAAATGAGACACCATAGATCGGAGAGAAATATTTATTCATGATTCGAATTTCTCCCATTGCTTATATATTGGGGATGCTTACTCATCCTAGGCACCTACTCCCATCTCTGATATATCCAGTAGTCCGTGTTTGCCCAACTGTCTATTTTTATTCCTTATAGGAGTTATGAGATTGATCACTCTCTGCGTTATCTTCACCTTTCATTTTACAAACCTATATTGTTATAAATTCTTGACCTTGGAAATGCATCATATGATAATACTTCAGTTGTTGTGTACTGACCTTGTAATGAAGTTATTTGGCCAAGGTCACCATGCTCACTGGTAAGAAAATGGTCTTTGGTAATCTTAAACGAAGTCTTTTGTTTAAAAACGCAAGCTGTAATCAAGGACGTGAAGAGTTTTAATACTGAACATTGATTTAAATTGTGGAATGCGTTGAAAAGGAAGGGAAAAAATTTTAGATGGAAAAAGCGACCACCAATCGAATTTTAGGAAAATAATGTAATACTTCTCTGCAATGAATTGTTTTGATGTTTTAGCTAATGTTTTCATATAAGGCCAATAGTTATATGTTTGTTTCAGATTGCCTGATTTTCAAAAAGAGTCGGTCGGTAGGGTTTTGTTTTCCCCCACCGCAACGCGGAAGGGAACAGAGAGATACCGGTGTTCGTGCGTCCGTCCCGCTTGACTTTGTGGATGCAACTCCTCCAAAACTGTTCAACAGAATTTGTTCAACTTTTGTAGGATTGTTAGTCACCATATATAGTTGATCATATTGCGCCGCCATTTTGATTCGACAAATTTTACAGGAGTTTGGGACTTAGTTGAATTTGTTCATTCTACACTATAGGAACACTGTGGACACATCTCCTCGGAGACCGCTGTACGGAATTTATTCAATTGTGGAGGATTGTTAGACACAATATGTAGTTGATCATATTTCACCGCGATTTTGATGCTACAGAAGCTATAGGACTTTTGTGCTTCAACTTTTTTGTGGTGATGGGGGACATATGGCTAAGCGTAGCAATCTTGTTTAAATTTATTTTTCAAAAATAAAAATGTGCTGTCAATAAAAATGTGATATTTAAAGTTATTACAATGTGTTTTTAATAGATAAAAAGATAGGTTAAGAGCACAATGTTTAATTGACAAAATACACAGAATGTGGTTGAGTTCTGATAAGCAGTTACAATATCCCGGTAAGTGTCATATTCAGAGCAGAAATTGTTACACGTGGTACAGACTATGCTCAATAGTTGTGCACACTTTCCCTCATGTATCTATTCATAAACATTGTCATTTGTTTGTAATTAATTTGTCAGCTACAGTGTACATCTGCCCAAAACAAAATATTCAACTACATACACAATATATTTGACAAAAATCATTGCATATTAGTATACATCGTAAGATGTTTATATAACTTGTAGTACATGTATGTCAAAGCATGTAAGTAATTGAAACAATTTATCGATATTTCTCCATATAATATATAGAAAATTCTGCAGATGTTTCTTTATAAAGAAATGCAAAGACTTTGAAAACTTGAACATTTTCGATCTTTTCTTGTGACAATGTTCTTTCCCCATAGGGCCTCATCACTATGGCAGACTTGCCCCGAGTTTGACATGGTGCACAAAAAGTAATAATAAAACTGCAGACTTCTTGGTGTATTATTCAGAGGTATCCCCCGTCTAGTACTACATGTTTGTGTTGTACGTTGATTGTATTACTGCGACAAGTATGTGCAGATGAATAAATATTACTGGCCTAAGGTTTTAACGCAAATATTCAGACAAAAACGGTTGTTAGTGATATCGAGCGAGTTTTTAAACTTTTGTGCATTAATGCTATGTTTGGTTTAGTAGTGTAAATAAAATGCATAGCAAAGCAAAATAGCCTCATTGTCAATCTACTCTTCTGTATTTAACCAAGCACTCGGTGATGTTGTTGAAATCGTGCAGAAATGGGTTGGTCAATAAATTCATTATTGAACTAATTTGATCCTGTTTTAACATTTATTGTTTACACTTTGTATAATTTTTAGCATATAACGATAGTTGTGCAAAAATCACCACATACATGCATATATCTGTACGTAGCGTTTAGGGACACATATAGGATACAACTATTAATTCAGGATTCTTGAAGGTTTGAAGTCTTTTTTCATATTATAAAATTAACAATATGCTATGTGTTACGAGAAATATTTGTTGTAACCATTAGACAATGTAATATCAATGAAATTACTGAGGTTACTGAGGTATAGCTAATTTTTCAGTTGTCAGTATCTCCTTTATGAACGGTGAAGATAACGAACAGTGATAAATCTCATGATTCCTATAAGCAATATAAAATAGATACTTGGGCAAACACGGACCCCTTGACACACCAGAGGTAAGAGCAGGTGCCTAGGAGGAGTAAGCTCCCCCTGTCGAACGGTCACACATGCCGTGAGCCCTATATTTTGATCAGGTAAACGGAGTTATCTGCAGTCAAAATCAGTGTGCCAAGAGCGGCCTAAAAATCGGTATGAAACACGTCAGTCACTCAGTCAGTCAGCATTTGACCCAATGATAGGTTGTATTGACAAACTAGATCGTTATAACGACTATAGAATTTGCGAAATGCTGACTTTAATCGAGATTGTTGAAACCCCTTTATTCATTTTGATCACATTAATAATGAAAATTCTGTAGAATTTGGATGAGATAATATTCCTTTAGTCAATTACTTTTCATTCTTTCATTAAGTACAAAGGGACTAGATCAAAACGAGAGAATATGATATCGGACGTTAGGAAATTAGCTATCGTTGGAAACTACGCCTTCAATATAGGTTTTAGCTAACCTGGGCCGAATGCTCAGGGGGCTTATCATATGACCATCGGATGGGGTGCGATGTGTATAAAAGGTTTGGAATAAGGATCATTTCTCGGAATTCCTTTTGACTATTCTTTGGTAATTCGGTTCATTGCATCATTTTCAAATTAGTTAACAATCTGTAATGAGTGATTAGATGTTTATGTTCTAACCATTAGACAGGTTTCTCAATACTGTCCGCCACACTTACCCCTGCTCGGGAAAGCTCCATCCCAATACTTTACGTGAGTTCTTTTTGTTGTCGTCCCCGGAGGAAACCGCGTCCGTACATAGACACCGTCACACGAAGTACCAGAGCTCCGAAGATTACCTGAAGAACGCCCACCAAATATCAGAATCTTACCGCTGCCACCAATTTGTCACGAGCATGTGGCGGTCTCCCAGTCAAGTGCTGATCACACTTCATCCATTACTGACATTAATGAGCGAGACTTGCATGCAGTTTAACTGTTGTAGCGGACAGTACAAGTTCCCTCTCATACTGTCCGCTAGAACAGTTAAACTGCCTGCAAGTCTCGCTAATTAATGTCAGTAATGGATCGATAGAAGATATTAATAATTATGTGTATGGCCTATTGTGGATTACAGCTTTGAATTTTAGATCACTATCAAATATGAAAGTTTGCATTAAAAAATGCTCAATAGTTGTCCTGTCCATAAATTAGCAATGCAGAGATATACATGTAGGAGGCTCTTACTTGGAATAAAGATTGCTTTTAGCACAATAATTTGGACGGAACGTAAATCAACGTCTTTTGGGTAACGTCACATGTCTATGGTCGTTATAATGGTCTAGTTTGCCAACACAGCCTATCTTTTTGGGTCATATGCTGTCTGGCATGTTTCATACTGATTGCTAGGCCGTTCTTGGCACACTGGATTTTGATTTTGACTCCGTTTACCTTATCAATATATAGGGCTCACGGCGGGTGTGACCGGTTGACAGGGGATGCTTACTCCTCCTAGGCACCTGATCCTACTTATCACACATCCAGGTTTGTTCAACTCTCTATTTTCTATTATTAAAGGAGTTATGAAATTGACCACTCTGTTCGTTATATTCACCGTTTATGTTATAAAACTGAAAATACGTCATTTAAAAAGACTTCAGTTGTAGAGCAATGAATTTATTTGGTCATTGTAAGAAAAGATAAAAATTCTTTTCGGATTCATATTTGAGTAGCAGGGATATTCTAAATATTTATATGTGATAATAATGATGATTGGTTTTATATAGCGCCTTTTCCAGTGTATGCTGCACAAAGCGCTTTACAATACAATGTACATTATTACCCCGGCAGACCTTATATCAATCTAGAACTTTCTCAGCCTCCTAGGAAACATACAGTGCAAGCTGCCATTACAAGCGCTAGAGCACTAACATTCTATCAATATATTTCACTGTCTATAGCCAGGTACCCCTTTTACACTTGGGTGGAGTGAGGAAATTCATGTAAAGTGCCTTTCCCAAGGACACAACGTCAGCCCTGCCGCGACCAGGACTCGAACCCACAATTTTTTGGATCAAGAGTCTGACGGCCTAACCACTAGGCCACCGACGCCATACAATAAATGGCTGTAGGGAAATGGTGTTTGGTGATCTTATACAAAGGCCATTTGTTTAAAGAGACGCATACATTAAGCTGTAAACTAGGACGTGAAAAGTTTTAATATTGAACAGTGATTTAAATTGTGGAATGCGTTGAAATTGAAAAAAAAAATATCGGAGAAGGAAAATGCGATCACCGATCGAATTTTATAAAAATAATGTAAAGTTTCTCTGCAATGAATTTTTATGTTTTAGCTATTGGTTTTATGTAAGCAAAAGAAATTCTAATGTCAAAATTACAACAAAAGATCGTAAGATGTTGGATTTTTTTTTTACGCCCGGCTTTAGACGGGACATATTATGGTACAACGATGTCTGTACACCCGTCTGTTCGGTGTTTTCCTTTTCTATTTTAATTTCTTTGTCGTATTTCAAACTAGGACTTGCTATGCAGCTTCGTTGTAGGTCACTCTAGATGATGTTGCAATTTTGATCCATTTCGACCTCTCTTGCAGGAGGTTTACCAGTTTATTGTTATATGGAGGGTACATGTTTGGTCCGGTGAACTCCTCCCACAATTTTCAAATGAGGATCATTTTGTTTTACAAAGTATTGAAGGTGTGCATATGGCAAGGGTTTTTATTTTTTCGATTTTGGGGAAAAGTACAGGTTATTGAACTTAGTCTGGTTTAAGGAAATATTATAATGAATAAAAGACATCGTTTGTCCTTTTAACTCCTCTCACATATTTCAAGCTAAGGCTTTTAAAATAACTTTAAAATGTGCATAGTGCAAGGATTTTGATTCTCAACAATTTTTAGTTTTCTTTGACATTTTGAATATTTGCAAGTTGTTGAACTTGGTTGAATTTTGGGAAATATTTCACACACAGAACTCTTGGTTTGTTTATCTACCTCCTATCACAGTTTTAAGTTAAGACCCTTTATTCATACTATACAATGAAAGTAAGTCACAGCCTGATGATGGCTGATATTACCTGAAGCAAAGTTCTACAAATTATGGCTTCAGAAAAACACCCATTCACGGGCATATTATCTATCGTTTTCGGTACTCTTGTTAATATGTCGGTGGTGATTGTTGTGTACGGTTAAGGTATTTTAGACATGGCAACAATAGGAAAATATGACTCTGGTAGCTAATGCCCTTTAAGGTCCTTGTCTAAGTGATTTCTATTATGCATTTAATCACTGATTTGTGTCAGTCTTCGAGTGAGCGATTCTAAGCCTTTGAGCCTCTTGATAGAATGTACCAGCAATATAAAAATAAATTAAAAAGTAGATTATATTTGTAAAAGTTCAATTACAAATGTTGTTTAGGCTTCTTTTATATTTACAACAGCATCAAAAATATCATTAGATAATTTACAGCAACGTCAAATATGCCATTGGGTTATTTACAGCAACGTCAAAGATATATATCATTAGATAATTTACAACAACGTAAAAGATAGCATTACATTATTTACAGCAATGTCAAAGATATCATTAGATTATTTACAGCAACGTCAAAGATATCAGTGGGTTATTTACAACAACGTCAATTACATCATTGGATTATTGAACTCATTGGTGAATATTGACGAAGGTTGGGTGTAAAATTAATTATCATTGTATATTTGCAGCCAACAATATTGAACAGTATAAGTATATACACTGCCAATGTATGTCACCCAACGAGTGCCAATATAAGCAGTGTAAGTATGAATAATTTCTTTATTGTATATATAAAATATATTTCACGTTAAAGTGCACCTGGAACGCTTCGATGCAGATCCTTAAGTTTGAAATAAAGTTGACGTTTAACTATGCCCCATATAGTGCACTGTAAACTCCTGCACAATAGTTTAGTATTAACAATTTATTGGTTACTTATCTTATTCGTTGGACATATAATGCAATTAGAAATTATTACCCTAATATAATTAAGACGCTAATTTTGCTCTTCAATTTTCAAGTCTTGCATTCCCAACATTCAGTATTTGTTTACCGTCAGGGAGATCTAGAACACGAAGGTTGAAATCATGATGAAAGAAATTATTGTCTGTCATTTTCAATGTTTTGATGGAGCGATAAACATATTAGATAAAAGTGCTGACCGTGAGGCTATTGATTAGCGCACTATCTCCAACAGGTATTATATAATGGTATTCGCGGCATTAAGTAATTATGTTGGTCTTCACTCTGTATGTGTATTCAAACAAGCTCAAATAATTTGCACTCATTTTAGTCAAATAGGAAAGGTGATATGGCTGTTACTTCGTGGAACAGTGCTTCTACAGTAATTTATAAAAGATCTGAATGTGTAAGAACAAAGGATAGCTCATTTTCGTTCACAACACTTTTCTTTAAAAACAACCAAACTTTAGAATTTTTTCAAAATTATCTAACAGACCATCGTACGGAATTATATGAATAAGTTATCATTTATTGCTTTAGTTATATAGCATGCAACAACGATTCTTTGAATAACGGTGTATACGAATACATTAAAGTGAGCAGCTGTGGACTTGATTTTACTTTAGATACTATTTTGTTTGCAGTCGTAAGCGAAATCACGGGGAAGATATTAGAAAATCTAAAAATTCTGTGTTATTTTTTTTCTTGTACATAAAGTAAGTATAAAACTTGCTGTATATGTAGTAAACGTTTACAACAAAATTAGGCATCGCTTTGGATAATTCTTATTGTGCTTTACTAAAATCACGGATTATGTTTTTATGCAACATCTAGAAATGATTTATAATCTTATTCCATTTTTTAATCATTGTGGAAAAATGTTTATGCACTTAAAGTCAATGAAACTGAATAAACATTGCAGTTTTATTGACATGTATTCATTGATGCGTTTTACGTGTAATTAACCGTAAATTCCATTAAATTTGTAGTTTTTAGACTGGTTTTCACTCTATGTAAGTAAAGATTCGTTGAGAGAGCTGAAATGGGACGTGTTTCACTACCAATTGTTAGGCAGTTCTTTGCACACTGATTATTACGTTTGCTTCGCGATCAAAAGTTACAGTGTCAGATACACTGTTATTGTCGTAAAATAAATGCAGTAATAGAATTTTATCATAAGTTCGTTCAACCAGTTTCTGATAAATTTGGTATACGTATTGCTTTTCGTCGTTCACCCTGCATTTGATGCCTGAAATAAGTTAAGACATTAAAAACTCTGAACTTCATTCTTCTGGCCTCGTTCTGTCTGTACATTCCTATGTTCTTTTTCTCCCTGTACGTGTACAGTTCTGTCCCTTCTTTCTAGTAATAGTGTACATTTCTGGCTGTCTTTCTTGTTGTATCTCTACATTCATTTGCATTCTTTCTCGTTTTATCTCTAGTTTTCCATGCCCTCTTGTTTTATCAGTACATTTTTCGCTGTTTTAAAGAAGACGAATTTAATTTATATGAAAGCTTCTACAAAAGAAGAACACAATATATTGAGGCCTTAATCTCGATAAACTACTTTTTATCCATTGATTTGAAATATCTCAGTCAACTCCAAATGAAAGACAACACTTCCTTATCCACTTCATATCTAGATACTGTAATGTACATAGATATTAACAGGAAAATAACAACCCAACTTTATAACAAATACACCTATATGAATGACAAACAGAAAGACTGCAATATGGTAAACAGTGGTCTGGGCACCTATTCACAAAATATCTTACGACTAAGATCAAAATTTACAAATACGGTCATTTCCTTATTTTTCATTTCTTGTAGACTTTCTTAATTAATATGTAAAGTACATCCATGGTTTATAAAAGTTGAATACATGGATTTCAAACATTTCGGTTGAGCATCACTGAAGAGACATTATTTGTCGAAATGTGCATCTGGTGCATCAAAATTGGTACCGTATAAGTTTTACAATGTGACCTTGGGATCGGTATTTGATTATCAGACAGAATTATTTTTTTCATCTTAGTCGTAAGATATTTTGTGAATATGGGCCCTGATTTCTTGGACATTGTCAGGAAGTGTACAACCTAATTTCGGTATTGTGTTTTAACGTTAAAGTTATAAAGCAAAAACTTCCCCCAAAACAATCCCGGACCATTCGATATCTGACGTATTGGACAGTTTTCGACTTATTACTTACTTACAAGATAAACATGTTCAACCAAACAAAAAAAAAACACTTTTGTGTTTGTCCATGTGTTTTTACATATCAGTAACCGTTAATAAATTATACAAAAAGTCGAACAGTGACTTCTATAATCACGGGGAAATTTAAAAACATCGAACATATCAATTGAATATCGTATTTAAAACTTCTGTTCATCGATATATCAGAGCATTAGTCTCAGGGGGAGGGGGGGGGGGGGTCCTTCGCTGCATGAGATGTACAATGTATATAAGAATCTTAATGAAATGATAAATATAGGCCTAGTCAAAACTATTATAAATATAACTAACATGGAACACTTACACAATCTTATGTTGATCATGTTGTAAATCAATCGCAACTTCTCGGCTTACCGAAAAATCTCGATACTTAGCGAATAAAGCCTCTATGATGTTGCTTCGTTCTAGAAATTTCTATAAGACTCATTCAAGACTAATATCACGGATTGAAGAAACGAACATAGGGGCGGATCCAGGAATTGCAGTTACGGGGGGCGTCACTTTATGAGGCAGTGGGTCCAGGGCGAAGCCCTGGTGGGGGTCCAGGGGCGAAACTCCTGGATTTTACAGATTTTATGGGGCTTGAAATATTTCTTCTATTTAGTTATTTGTACTATTTTCTATCATTTTAATAAGGTCAAATTAAAATGACACAAATTTTAAGGGTGTTTTGGAAAAAAAATTAAGTTCTCCCATTAATGTAATCAAGAAATCAAAAGATTTTGTCATTTATTTCTCCTGGAGTGGAAGAAATTTTTGTTTCTTTTATCGTTTAGTACATTTTCCAAAACAAGATACCGCAATTTACCTTAAATTTCAAAATTTTAGGGGAGGGGGGCGGCTGCGCCCCCTCTAAACCCACCACTGGAACAGGCATGTTTTATTTATTCAACAATTATCAAAACTGACTTCTTCTGGAAGATCAAAATCAAGCATCGATAAACAACGGATTTACTTCGGATCGTATTAACTTAAGTTGTCATTTAAAAAAGAAAAGAAAGAAAACTGGTTAGATACGCCACTTTACTCTCATTTTTGCTATTTTGGGGTAGTTTATCAAAAACGACAGTACGTTTTTAATTCATTTTACGATATCTACTAATCAAGCAAGATTCTAATATAGCTTACTAAATGCGGTAATCATAAGTTTGTTCAAACAGTTTAATTCCTGATAAATTTGTTTTACGTATTGCCTTTTCATCGTTCACTCTGCATTTCATGCCTGAAATAAGTTAAGTTTATTAATTATTTTGCCATTTTAACACGGTACTTGTATATTCCTCTGCCCTCTTTCTCGTTCTACCTTTATATTCCTATGCTTATTTTCCATATACAGTATTGTCTCTTCTTTCTAGCAGTACATTTCTTGGCCTTCTTTCTTGTTGTATCTCTACATTCATTTGCCTTCTTTCTCACTCTATTTGTAGTTTCACATGCCCTCCTTCTGTATCTGTACATTTTTCGCTGCATTTAAGACGACTTTAATAAATAAAAAAAACTTCTACATATGAAAAAATCAATCTCTTGAGGCTTTAATTTCGGTCAAATACTTTTTATCCATTGATTTTAAATATTCTAGTCAACACCAAATGAAAAACAACAAGGACTCCTCCATATCTATTTCATATTTGGATACTTTAATCAACATAGATGTTAACAGGAAACTAACAACTCAACTTTATAACAAACAAATTCCCATACATATGTAACAACATTCTATCAGCATTGTTCGCCATTGCTACACATTCTTGATGAAATGCTAATCATTACAATTTTAAAATTTGTAAACATATCAAAGGCAAACAGATTGAAAGTGTGAATCTTGTAAAATGCACTACACAGAGAAAATTGTTGCGATTTCCAGTTTTTCCTTCTACCCCTCCCCAATAATACAGTCCCATCCAAGTACAGAGGTGGGACCAGGTGCCTAGGAGGAGTAAGCATCCCCTGTCGACCGGTCACACCTGACGTGAGCCCTATATCCTGATCAGGTAAACCGAGTTATCCGTAGTTAAAATCAGTCTGCCAAGAACGGCCTAACAATTGGTATGAAACACGTCAGACAGCATTTGACCCAATGATAGGTTGTATTGACGAACTAGATAGTTATAACGACCATAGAATTTGCTATGTGACGTAAAATTATTCTGACTGAATGAATGAAACAATATTAAAATTTCAGGTATGTAGCATTAATGTATCTATTATTATTGCTATTGCTAGTATTAGGTGCTCTTGAATACCGCGCAATTTTTAGGTTATGATTTTATCTTTGCAGATTTCCAAGAATGGGCGGCAGCGATTGTTTGGAGAATACAGATGAACAAAACGTAGATTGTGACACTCAATTTATAAAGGCATGTCCCATTATTCAGAGTATAAGAGAGCAAATTGACTCTGGAGATAAAGAAGGGGTTCGAGGTCATTTAAGGGAGATATCGAAAAATATTGAAAGATACAATGACGAGAACAAGAAAGCGTTGAAAAATCATTTACTTTTGTATTTAGCAGTCACATATGATCCGAGCTGTGAATGTGTCGAGAAGTTTTTGAAATACCTCCCTGGTGACATTTTATCTGAAGATGTTGACGGCCAAACTGCCTTACATGTTGCCATAGTTCAGGGGAATTATAAAGCTGTAAGAAAGCTTCTAGAATGCTGTAAGACGAAAACATTGTTAGAAAAGAATGCCTATGGAATCCAATTCAAGAACACTGTTCTTATGGGACAGCTGCCGTTATCGGTAGCCGCTCTCATGCTGAAAGCAAACGATTCAAACTCGAAAGATATTGTAGACCAACTTCTAAAAAACGACGCATTCATTTCAAGGAAAAACAGTGGGGGTGATACATTATTTCATTCGCTTATCAAATACGGTGACACTCACCCAGATAAGATTTTCGACGTTACTTTTGCTTTTAAGTATCTGTGGGAGAAATACACAGAGATAGCCTCAGATAAAAGAAATAGTTTTAAACTTACAGATATTTTGTTCTGGGAAAATAAAGAAAACTTGACACCGTTGCAATTGTCTGCCAAGCTTGGCGTCGGTGAAATCTTTGACTACATTATTAATATTTCAGACGTGTACTGTTTCCAAAATGCTAAGGATGGTCTCTTCGACATCCGAACATATGATGTGACTGAATTTGACCGATTAATGCGGTATATAGAAAACGATGAACAAAAAAATAGAGAACTTTCAATATTAGAAATGTTATTTGACTCACGGTGTAGCATGAAAGAAGCTTTTCAAATTCTTAACCAGAAAATAGTTCAATTCATCTTAAAGAAGAAGTGGAAAACCTATTTTGTTCCCATGGCCTTCTGGCTGGTAATGCACTTATTCTTCATTATTTTCGCAACAATAGTGACCGTGCAAAAGTCTGACGTTTTGGTATGTTCTGACGGAATCCTAGATTCGTGTGATTTAAATGAAAATCCCACTGTTATTGGAGTTGTGTTTCTCTTGGTCGGATTGACTTACTTTTTTATTGCCTTTATGACTGTTTATAAATTACTTGCACGCTGTTGTTGCGGAAGTCGTGGATTAGTGTGGCATAATCTTGATTACATCATTTGTTTGACTGTGGTGTCTGTTGGTGCTATAATAGAATCTGTACTTACTTTTTTTCGGACACATTGGGACTATCACCTGATATGCTTATTGTTATGTGGATGGTATTTTATGCTTTATTTTTCTCCCTTTTTTAAAAATCTTGTTGTTTTCACATACATGATGAAAGCTGGGCTTTTTGGGGACTTTGTTCCATTTTCTTTTATATTCACATTTCTTTTGATATCGTTTACTACAGCCATGCATGTCCTTTTCAAAGGGACGGGTGAAGATCCAGAGGAATTCCATACCTTTGGAGAGTCACTGTTAACCATGTTTAAGTTGGGGGTTGGTCTCAATGATATCGGTGTTCTAAATCAATCAAGAATCCCGTGGTTAGCCTATACAATGTTCGTGCTCTTTGCAATTTTGTCATTTATTCACCTGCTGAATGCTCTTATCGCCATAATGTCTCAGACGTTTTCAGATGTTCACAAGGAAAAAAACTCATATCACAAGTACCAAAAACTGTGCATGATAGAGTTATTTGAAGATATCATGATTACTCCTTTTCTGGTTAAACTTGTACCATGTATCGATAGGGCAAAACACTGGACTCGGCGAGAGTTACCTCATCCAGATTACAATAACAAAAGTGGGTATCGCTGTTTGACAACTGTTCACTCGTTGGACGATTCTTTTTACGATAAGGAGGACAAAGAAGAGAAAATGAAATCTGATGTACAAATTAATGTAAGTCAAGTGATTGACTTGATACGAAAAGGAAATAAAGAGGTAATCTATTTGATGCAAAATGCAAAAAATGAAAACAAAAATGTAATCAACGAGCGCGAAGACATTACATTCGTGGTGGAAAGAAGCGATCGCGACCGATCGCAACAATTCCCTGAAGTTAACTGAATTCATTTAATTTTCTACACCCAAGAAGAATATGCTAGTACATTTAATACAATATTTTCTTCCTAAAGGAATGTCTCAGAAAGATCAAAAATCCAATTTAAATAGCGTGGCATTGAATAAGATACGGAATAAGAATTGTTATGGTATCCGGGGATGCTTACTCCTCCTAAGCACCTGATCCCACCTCTGGTGTGTCCAGGGGTCCGTGTTTGCCCAACTATCTACTTTGTATTGCTTATAGGAGTTATGAGATTGATCACTGTTCGTTATCTTCACCTTGCATGATCTTCATGTTGAATGTTTAATTTTCTTATAACTGTTGAATGTGAATATGCTTTTTGTGTTGTTATCACGCAACCAACCATGTGAAAACATTAATTATCGGGTTCTTATTTCTGCACATCTGCGTATTATCAGTACTATGTATATTAAACTTTATTTCACACGTGTATTTATATCAAATGTAAACTTGACATTTTTAATGTGTGTTTGTAATATCCCATTTTCTAGAACTCTTCCTGATTGTTAGTAAACAAAGGTGGAACGGCTGTGAATGTTCTTTTCAATGTAATTCGTCGGATTGGCATTTTGACGTCAACGTTATTGTTAAGTGTGGCATTGGTACATGTATGTGAAGGAGTTTTCAAATTATCTACATCACATTTCAATGACCTTGGTAAAATTGATGTTCAAATGTAAATATTTCTAGGTGACAATATCAAAGAGATACATTTTTTTTTAACATGTATTTGTTACTGGAAATAAACAAAATTGTGATTTTCGAGAAAAGTGTTTATATCAGCAATAATGTTCTTGAAGTCATCAACACGATTTTGCAATATATTAAATTTGAAATTCTTCAAACATGTATTTAGATGTTGTACTTTCATAAAACATGAATTTGATATGAAGTCTCAAAATAAATTCAAATGAATTTGAAACAGTTTTGTCCGTGTTATATAATAAACATGATTTTTACATACATTGTTGCCATTTACTTCTAACTATTTGCACTATAAAAAGGTACCTGTGGTGAAGATAACCTAGCCTATACATTTATTAGGATGTTCAAATCTGCGTAACAAATCGCTGAGGCAAGAAACAATTAAAGAAATATCTATCGTATTTTCCAATAGTTATGAATATTCCATAATCACCTGTATATGGTGTTTCGCAACGTATTCGATAAGTGAGAGCATGTTTTGCATATGATTAGTGTTTAATCGAGGCAGGTTACTGAAAAAGAGTTTCGTATAAAGCCAACATTTCTCATATTCTATGATGGTTATAATTACATTAGTGCAAATACAACCTGTCATTGAGCTGAATCCTGTCCGACGCTTTTCATATGGAGACGTCACCATTACCGGTGAAGGGCTGCAAAATTTGGCCTATGTTCATTGCTTACGGTCTTTGAGCAGGGAGGGGTCTTTATCATGTTACACCTGTTGGAGTTTCTGCGCTCTCATCTGAAGGATTATTTAGTCACCTTTTACGAAAAGCAAGGAGTATTGAGGACCTATTCCAACCCGAACCCCAGGGTACAGTATATACATGCGTGCGTGCGTGTGTGTGTGTGTGTGTGTGTGTGAGAGAGAGAGAGAGAGAGAGAGAGAGAGAGAGAGAGAGAGATCTCGGTAAAATACTTATCTCAATCGGCTAAAAAAAAATGATTTGAATTCGTTATGCAAATTGAAATTCTTTAAAACTGTATTTTTAAACAGGTTTTTTTAAAATTTGAAATAAAAACAGAATGCAAAAAGACCTACTCTTTAGCTACAAAAGACGTACAGTTTATGTTCCAAAATAGCGCTAAGCACCGGTAAAATATATCTATAATCAAGGGTTGAACCAAAATTGTTACTAATTCACCTGCAAGGAGATGTCTTCGGATGATGAACGCCACGGTGTCGGACAAAATGAAAGTTTTATACTGAAACTGTCATCATATTACGAAAACGAATTTTTCATACACAGACTTTGTTTTCTTGTGCTCTTGTGCAAATTGGACAAGGAAAGGGCATTGATTTCGGACAAACTTATTTGAATATGCACTGTCAGAAGTTTGTGACAGGCATTGCACAGACAACAGACAATTTGTAGGACGACTTTGTGGAAAAGTCCGATTTCATTTCCATCATTAGTAATCGCTCTTCAGTAGAACCTGAGATTAATAAACACATCTGTCCACTATTTAGATAAACAATATTACAGTTAATTTGGCAAATTTATGATATTTTAAATAGATATATTCACAATTCGACCACGGTTATTGCAAAAATCAAAGGAAAGCCGCGGTCATTATTCAGCGATATACCATCTGCATATGTAATAACTGATTAATAAAAGAATTGGCTTCATGACCATGACCTGACCTAGGGTATGTTAAATTGTGCTAAAATAAACTTAATATACAGCACAACCAGCCGCAAGACATCTGACCTACTGCCCGAATTGAATAGTGACCTTAACCTAATACTGAATAGACCAGTAGGTGTGTCGAAGCTTAACTGGCTGCCCTGTAATCCCTCATAGGCTGCTTAGCAGCTGGAATGACAAGAGTGATACAAGTTTAATATTTATTAATTGGATCAGAAACAGGATACAAATTTACATATATGGTGGAAAGGGTTGCATGCAAACTTTTTGTGGGGAACTGGGGAGGCGGCCAGTGTGCCAGTTTGACTACCAAAGTAGGGGCAACACCGGGGGCCCTATGTGGACATAGGTGCCCGAACCTGAACGAGTCCCCACGTTCTAAGGGAGGTAGAGATCTTTGCGCATCTCACCGGTCTCCTGCGTGCTACCTGGTTTAATTAGCAAGTGCGGAGCAAGCTTGTAGACCCTCCTACAGTTGTCGCAACATACACCAGCCTGTATCATCCCCTTCCTTAGTAGGAGGTGGATGTGGTCCCAGCTATGAACTAGCTGAGAACCCCACGAATTAAAGTTTAGCAACTTATGCAAGAAATTAGTATTTTCTATGAATATCCACTGACCCTTGACCTAGTTTAATGGTCGTCTGGAGGTTACACGTGAAATACCTGCCCCCTGCTTTAGTAGTAGGGGGGAGGAGAGCCGGTTTTGGCGCAGAATTAGTGATCAACTACCCCAACGCACTCCCCAGTCCGCCTCAGACATTGGAACAATGTCCCCCACAAAAATTGATATTTGTTTGTTTTTCCTTTATTCTTCATGCATACTTGAAATTGGAGGCACTTAAACAGTGGGGTGGGTGACGTGCACCCTCGTCGTCGACCAGGGCCCGCAGGCGCGAGGGGAGAGCATTTATCTCTACGCTCCCCTCTCCGAACCCCCTGTGCACTCTCAAGCAATGGTTACTAAGACCAAGTTATCACCAAATTGACACATTTCGGTAAGCGCTCTCAACTTGAAGATTACCTGCATTTCCTGTAATTTTCGTGGGAATATCTAAAACTTTCAGGATTTCCGACCAGTAATTAGATTGAATTCTGAAATTGATCATTGCAAAAAGTGTAACCTCGAAGGTAATAAATTAACAACAAGGTCATCTCAATTCTGCGGAGTGGACGACATGCACACTCGTCCGTCACCCAGGCCCCCTAGAGGCACAATGGGGGAGCGTTTATCTTTATGCTACCCCCTTCGAACCCCCATTGCGTACTCTCAAGCAATGGTGACTTAACCATGAGGTCACTGGTATCACCAAATTGACACATTTTGATAGTGATTATGAAGTTGTAAATTATTTGAATTTCCTGCATTTTTCAAGGGAATAGCTAAAACTTCAGGATTCCTGACCAAAATTAGACTGAATTCTGAAATGACCATTTCAAAATGTGTAATCTCAAAGGTGACGTAAGATGAACAATAAAGTGGTCGCAGTTCAGGCGGACCATAAGACTGTCAGCTCTGAATAACTCCTATGATGGAAAGCAAAATTTTGACAAAATTTCCTAACACCGATTTAGCAAACCATCTCCCAGTCCTACTGGAGGAAAATTACGTCCCATAACTGAAACTGGTATACCTCTAAAGGATTCCGATTGATTCTGAAGAGTTTCAGCAGAAAATTCTAGAATAATTTTGAAGTCTGAATTCCGTCAAAAAAGATCTAACTACAAGTCCCAAATACTTCAGTAAAAACTAAGGTAATGATAGCAGAATGGCACATTGCTAAATACCATTTTCGACGATTCCTAGGATAAAACAATAAACTGTAATGGATCAAACTTTTTCGACCGGAAATTCCTCATAAATTCGTCTAACTAATCCAAACGTTCCAGAGCCAGTGAGAATTAACCCAAACTCAGCTAAGAATTAAAATTAAGACCGATTAAGGCCAAAATACGAAAATTACCCAGCCCATTAACACCCTTTAGCCTCTATCCTCAAAGCCACGCCTCCTTGGAAAAAGATGAATAACAAAACATGACACTTCCTGACGTGGTTTCTCGACTGCTGGAACCATGCAAACTCCAATAAATGCCTATTGAATGAATTATGGAAAGAGAAGAAGAAAAAAATTCAACGCCGAATAGGGAATACATCTGAGACAAAACCAGTCAATTATTTACATGAAAATGGAATGGAGTGTGATTGACTTAAAGTTAACCAAACAATAACTTTTGGTTAGTGTAATGTATGCGACTTATTATGTGTACGATCTGTTTATTGTTTTGTGTAACTCTCTAGGAGGGGAGATAATAAAGTACTGAGACAAGCATGGCACCTGTGTTGACAGAGTACATTACATGGTGCTAGAAGTGCGGATATCGTGTGTATCTGTCGCCATCCGCTCACGAGGAAGTGGCGAATAACTTTTGAAACTCTTGGGACATTTTCTGTAGAAAGATAAGGACGACATGTCAACACATTCGTTCAGAATTTTGCCAGAATTTAACACCAGTGACCCAAACACGACAGCTCAGGAATGGGATGCCTACAAACGTTCATTCTTGATTCATCTCGACGCGCTTGATCTTAATGACAAACCGGGAAAACGTAAGGTAGGAGTATTACTTGCTAACGTGGGACGTGAGGCGATAAAGATTTATGATTCGTTTACATGGGCACCGGAAGTTGAAGCTGATCCGGGAGCAGGCATCGAAGCAGTTCCGGCCGAGGACAAACACGATTTGACAACTGTATTTCGCAAGTTTGATAGACATTATGGTGTGCACAATTATAGAAACATTAAACGGCAAGAATTCTTGAACACAAAGCGTGGAAATAAAACCATAATGGACTACATTTCTGAACTGAAGAAGAAGGCTGAATTCTGTGAGTATGGCGATCAACGCGAAGGATTCATTTGTGACATGATCATTAATGGGGTTAATGACCGTAAGTGTACAGAAAAACTTATGGAAATTCCTGCTGTTGATTTGACACAAGACAAGGTCATACAAACATGTAGGCAAGTAGAGCTTACCAAAGCACATCTTGACACTCTTACTGAAAATCCGACAGTGAATTATGCTGGTTCATCCAGGTCGAAGCAGAAACCCAAACCTGGATATCAAGGGAAACACCCGTACTGTAAGAAATGCACTAAGCATCATGCTTTTCGTCAATGCCCAGCCTTCAACAAAACATGCAACGAGTGTGGCATTCAAGGACATTTCAAAGCCTCACCACTGTGTAAAGGTCACTCGCAAAATTCTCAACAATACAGAGGACAATCACGTGGACGCGGAACTAACAAATATTCAAAGCGCCATGTTCATTATTCAGACTGTCAAGAACAAGGGGAGGATGTATGTGACATTTTTGATCAGAGCATGGTTCAGCAGTGTTACACAGCATTCATGGAGAACTCATATGAAACAGTACATGTCGCCTCAAGTGATGACAGTGAATGGGCTGTTACTTTTGATGTACAAGGATTACCGCTGGAGTTAGAAATTGACAGTGGAGCCAGATGCAACATTCAAAGTTTCTGTTTCAGGAGACTGTTTCAGAGTTTCCGGTTCACGACGCGCTAACACAGGTGTATTCCTTGAATTCACAATTGGCGGCATCACACACTCGCCAGACGAGATTACGTGTTGTTCACTTCAGTTTCTTCAATTCGAGGGAGCAGTACTGTTATCCATGGTGTGTGTGGCAACCCTACAAAAGTGCATGGTGAAATAACATTGCCATGTAGGTACAAAACTCTGTTTCGCAACTTAACATGCAAGATTATGGACACACCCAAACACATCAGTCTATTAGGAAGACCAGATTGTTTGCATTTTGGTCTCATTACACGAGTGAACATGGTGAACAGTGTTAGTTTGTCAGTGAACTCCTTCAAGAATTCTCAGACGTAATGGGAGACAGTGTTGGTTGTTTACCAGGAGAATATGATATGAAGGTGGACAACTCTGTGGAACCTGTTGTTCATGCACCAAGACCATTACCAGTTGCAATGCGAGACGATGTGAAAAAAGAACTTGACCACTTAGTTAAATGTAACATCATTGCAACAGTGACAGAACCAACCAGTTGGGTTAGCAGCATGGTATGTGTGCGCAAGAAGAATGGACGTGTAAGGATCTGTCTAGACCCTACTGACTTGAACAGAGCTGTGCTGCGTGAGCATTTCCCTATGAGCACTATAGACGATATAGTCACTCGAGTTCATGGAAGCCAGATATTTTCAACTTTGGACGCAAACATGGCCTACTTCCAGATTAAGCTATCTAAGAAGAGTTCTCTTCTCACAACATTCAACACTCCTTTCGGACGATACCGTTATTTGCGCATGCCGATGGGACTGAAATGTGCAGCAGAAGTATTTCAGCGTGAAATGATCAACCACTTTGGAAACATAGATGGTGTTGAAGTTGTTATGGACGATATTCTAGTACATGGTCGTGATGAAGGGGAACACAACAGTCGGTTGCAAACTGTACTTGAACGGGTTAAGGCCATTAACTTGAAACTTAACAAAAGCAAGTGTGTTCTAGCTAAAAGTGAAGTGAACTATGTAGGCAATTTATTGACAGGTGAAGGACTAAAACCTACTCCGGAACGTATTAGAGCAATCACCGAGATGAGAGCGCCAGAAATTCATACAGAATTGGAAACAGTACTTGGAATGCTAGCATATGTTGCCAAGTTCATTCCAAATCTGAGTGAATTGAACGCACCTCTCAGAGTTCTGAAGACCAGTGATGATTGGAATTGGACTTCGGAAGCAGAACAATCATTCGAGAATGTGAAAACAGCACTTACTTCAACTAAAGTTCTTAGATACTTTGACATCAGCCAGCCAGTAACTCTCAATGTGGATGCATCTATGAAGGGACTAGGTGCTGCTGTTGTTCAGCAGAATGGAGTTGTTGCGTATGCTTCTAGAGCCCTGATCCCTGCAGAGCAGCGTTACGCCCAGATCGAAAAGGAATTACTTCCAGTCGTTTTTGGATGTGAGAAATTCCATAAACTTTTGTACGGCAAAACCAATGTTACAATTGAATCTGATCATAAACCGTTAGAAACTATCATGCGCAAACCGATGACATCTGCACCAATGCGTATTCAGAAGATGATGTTGAAACTACAACCGTATGAGTTTGATCTTGTTTATGTCAAAGGAAAAGATCTAGGACTTGCGGACTGTCTTAGTCGTCTACCCTTACCAGAAACATGTCAGTCCATGGATGATGAGATGGTGGTCTTCAAAGCTGATACATTGACAAGTAGCAAACCTGACTTGATTGCAGATGCAACAAAACGAGATGACCAGTTGCAGATGTTGAAGCGTGTCATTAGTGATGGTTGGCCTACACGAAGAGCTGATGAACCGTTGGAAGTATTGCAGTTCTGGGACTTCAGAGATGAACTGTCAACATACAATGGTGTGATCTACCGTGGAGAACGCATTGTTATTCCAGTTGAGCAAAGACTGTCTACTCTGAAAATCATTCACATTTCACACATGGGGATACTAAAATGCAAACAGAGAGCACGGGAACTTGTTTATTGGCCAGGGATGATAAGATAGAGGATGTAGTGAGCCGTTGCAGTGCGTGTTTACAATTTCAGCGCAAACCTTAGAAGGAACCAATGTTGATACACCCCATACCTTCTTTACCGTGGAGCAAAGTAGCCACAGATTTGTTTGAATTGGATGGATTTCACTACTTAATCATGGTGGACTACTATTCCAACTTCATTGAAGTGGCATCACTGAAACGTGATACAACTTCACAGAACGTTATCAAGCACCTGAAAGAGAACATTGCGAGATATGGTATTATAGACATGTTAATCAGTGATAATGGTCCACAATACACAGGTGCCGAATTCAAGTCTTTTGTCGCGAGTTATGGAATTGAGCATATAACCTCGTCACCTTTGTATTCGCAATCTAACGGTCTTGCCGAAAAAGCTGTACAGACAGTGAAGAACCTATTCAAGAAATGCAGTGAATCTGGAGATGATGTGTATTTGAGTCTATTGGATCTCAGGAACACACCTCGAGATGAGCAGATTGGATCACCTATGCAGAGACTAATGGGTCGACGTGCGAAGACTCAGTTACCTATGAGTGACAATCTTCGGAAACCAACAACAATTCAGTCAGAAGTTGTGTCATCCAAGCTAATGGATTATCATCAGAAGCAGAAACATTACTATGATCGTGGAGCAAAAGAGCGCGAACAATGTCAACCTGGAGACACTGTTCGTATACAGTCGCCAGAAGGTTGGAAGCCTGCTGAGTTCGTGGAACATACTGACAAACCTCGCTCGCACATTGTTAAAGCAGGAAGTGGCAGAGTGTATAGAAGAAACAATCGCATGCTCCTCAAAACCAAGGAAGAACAACACGTAATCTCGTCTGGCGAGTATGTGATGCCGCCAATTGTGAATTCAAGGAATACACCTGTGTTAGCGCGTCGTGAACCGTAAACTCTGAAACAGTCTCCTGAAACAGAAACTTTGAATGTTGCATCAAAACAGTGTTCTGTGCCTAACAGGAAATCCGTTAATATCGCACCACCGTCATTGGACAATGATTCGATTCGCAGAACCAAATCTGGACGCGAAGTCAAGAAACCTAAGTATCTGGAGAACTATTCAAACTAGTGACTTTGCTTAATGATGTTTCATGCAGTGATTAGACACATTATTGCATTAATTTGTTTGTAAATTCAAGTTTAGGTTATGTAAAATTTCATTTATCTAAAAGTGTGAAATT